>NC_081343.1:20507154-20515869 GCF_029784015.1 Lycium ferocissimum
ATTTTTTTTTGACTTTCAACTTTAAAATAGTCCACTTACAAAAAAGGGAAAAATTCCGCCAAGTGTTCTTTAACATTTTCAAGACATTGAAATCATACACAATTTTAAGCCTTTAAAACAAACGAACGTCTCTCGGGATAGCTTTGTCCCTAACTTCTCATAACTTACACAAGTTGTCCCGTTGTTCAAAATACGGGTTATAACACCCGCGGACGAGCGTCAGCCCCATCCGGGCCCGCCTACGAAAATCATAGTCATCATATGTTACCGAATCATTATTACAAACTCAAAAGATAAGTAAACTGATCGTACTTGAAATCGGAATAATAGTCATATCATATCCTTTCAAAAATCGTCAGAAGTACATAAGAAAAGTCGCAGCCTACGGAGGGTGTCGACTCAGGTCAAGCCCTGCCCATGAATATCATAGTCATTATACGTCATAGAATCATTTACGAACATATCAAAGCCATCCGGTTCTGTACGTGAAAATGGACGTTAAATGCTTTCGAAATCATTTAGGAGCAAAACTCTTTAAAAACCAAACTTTTATGCAACTTTTTGAAAAATCAATCATAAAAAGACATATAAACCATGGCTTGTCCACGTAGGGATGCCAACATCAAAAGCAAATACGACACACAAACGTGCTCGGATTTTTAAGAAGAAATTACCCCCGAAGCTCAGTAACATATCATAACTTAGCCATATCTAAGACATGAAAAGTTAAGGAAGGTAAGCTTTACATACCTTGATTGCTTCCTAAGCTAATCCAAACTCAAGTCTCAAGCCAAAATCTACAACCGCTATTAGACACCAAACATTAGCCATAGGCACTTAGTAATCCAATTCAAACTAGCACTTTATCTAATGAAATTTGGGCAGCATTTCCTATAAATTCAACAACCACGAAATTCAACTCGACAATATAATTAACAATACCAACAAACTATCCACACTTTAACAACATCATCTTCATAAATACAAGAAATTACAATAAGATCACATTAAGCTTCAAATCACCCCACCCGGTTTTCAACTTCAACTTGATTAACCTTCATTTTTCATCATCGAATTCATATAACGACGACAACCAAAATACTAGATAACATTAATTCATTTCTTTTCAATAAACAGCCTCCTAATCACACCCAACACCAACACATATAATCTCATTAGTTTCCATTCAATTTCTACACATTATAACAACACACAAACATTAAATTCAATTAATTAACCACTCTTTCTACACAACACATATCCACGGCCACACACACACACGGCCTCACTTTAGCATCCATATATTTTCATGAATTCCATTCATTTTTACATGCCACAACATACACAAACCACCCATAACATATAGAAAATAAGATCAAACCTTACCTTTTTCCACTTATCTTCTTACTTGGCTAGGAATGAGAACTCAAGAACGAACACTTTGCTTGCCCAACAACAACTCCATGTTGCAGAAAGGACCTTCATTTAGTGGAAAAGCTAGGAGAAAATAATTTTTCATGATCAACTCCATAGCCCCTCTTGGCCGTTTTTTTCTCCTTCTTTTTTTTTTCTTTCTCTTGATGTTTCTTGAATTTTCTAGGTGATGAATGTGATGAAGATGATTAATAAGTCATCTTATCCCACTTATATAACTCATCCACATGGCCCTATGGCCCGGACCTCACACACATGGCCACATATGGCCATTTTCATGAATTAATAAGTTTCCAAAATTTCACCTTTTAGCCCCAAATTTTCATGAAATGTCCTAGCTTTCCATAATTCATCTTTTGGTCCCAAATTTTTCTTATTCCAAATTTACCCATTTATTCTATACCAATAAAAAGATGAATATGCAGCTTATGTACTTTTAATAAAAATAAAAAAAAATTGCAACCTCATCCTTAACTTGTGAACCGACTTGGAATATTCCAACGTACAAAGTATTTTGTAACAAGGTCGTATTATGTGGCCTCTATTGCTATTATGTTGTGTATTTCGTGAGGCATTGTTATTATGGGCTGTTGTGATAGGATCGTAGTGCAATAATACAGGGGAAACTCTGGTGAAATTTTTATAGAATACCCGAGGACTTAACATTCAAGGACAAATGTTCTCAAGGGGGGAAGAATGTTACATCTCGGAAAAAATTTTGTTGATGCACAGTGAATAGACTAACGAAGAGCACGAAGTGTATGGTATTTCAATAATAAAGGAATGACATTTGATGACCCTAATTAAGGTTTCAATGACATTCGAGGTGAGAGAAGAAAGTTTGCTAAGAGAAGGCAAGGCATACAATAGGTATCGAAAAGAAATTACGAGTAACAAGTTAACGATGACTTAATGATGCTTTGGAGAAGAGTTATAACGTCCCTTATATTGCTAATGAGGTGAAAAAAAGTGTTAAGAAGGTTCCATAAAGATTGGAGATCAAACGAGTCGACGAGAAAGATTTCGGAAGAAGCCAGGCATTATGCGGCCAACATGCGGCAGTATAAATTATATTGGTTTATTAATCAGCCCCGAGAATAGCACAACTTCTCACTGCCCAAATCTACACGGCCGGACATACGTCAATTATAATTTATACGGACCGGACCGCATGTTGGTCCGTAGAATGTAGTCGGGGAGAGTGTGTGTATTATTAATAAGGGACCAAGTTCATTTCATTTTATTTCCTTTTCACAATTTCGTTATATCTCACGTATTTTGTACGTTGGAATATTTTAAGTTGGTTGCGATAAGTTATGGACAACGCTATTTTTTTTCCGACTTTGTTTTAAGGCATAAGTTGCTTATGATTTTATTGGTATGGAATATTAAGGAAAATTTGGTGTTAAAAGTGAATATTGGAAAGTTAAAAATTTCATGAAACATAAGGCCAAGTGGCCGGCCATATGGGGTGTGGGCCAAGGCCCACATGGATGCATAATATAAGTATATGAAAGGTGATTAATTAATCACTTTCATCATCTTTCAACACTTAGAAAATTCAAGAACCTTGGAGAACAAGAGAGAGCACCATTCGGCCATGGTGGCCGAATTTGGCACCTCAAGAAATGATCAAGAAAAATAATTTCCTTCTAGCTTTTCTACTAATTGGAAGGTTCTCTACAACATGGAGTGGTGGTTGGAGTAGCAATAACAAGTGTTAGTTCAAGGTGCAAACCATAGCCAAGTTGAAGAACTAAGTGGGAAAGGTAAGATTCAATCCTCTTTTACATGTGTTATGGATGGTTTATGTGTGTTGTAGTGTGTAGAAATGAATGATATTCATGAAATCTTGCAAGTGGAAGTTGAGTATGTGTGGGCTTGGCCATGTATATGTGAGTTGTGTAGAATGGAAGAATCGATTTTTATTTAGTATGTTTGGTTGTTTGTGTTGTGGTTCTATGATGCAAATGAAAGTTTAATGGTTCAAATTGAAGTTGTAGTAGTTTGTGGGTTGTTGTAGGAGCTAATGTGATCTTAATATAATTTCTTGTATTTATGGGAATGATGTTGTCAATGTGTGGATTGTTGGTGTAGTTAATGAATTTGAAAGAAAGAAATGTGTTGTTGTTGTTTCTATTGGAAATGGAGGGTTTCGGTTGAAGTAGTATATTGATTGGGTTGTTTTGAATATTGTGCCGATTGTTTGAAATGTTCTTGAACCTCGTTTGAATGATCTCGGATTAGTACTTGAACTTGTGAGCGTTAATGTTGGTTTGAATGTATGTAGTTGAATTGAATATAAATGGAATGTTGTCGAATTATGTAGAAAGGAGTTACTAATGTTAGAATACGTTTTGAATTACTTATTGATGTTGTTAGTATGGTTGTTGGTATTGTTGTTGATGATATTGGCGAGTTGAATTCTCGAGGTTGTTGAATTCTGATGGGGAAATGCTGCCCAAATTTCTGTAAATAAAGTGATGGCTTGGGATTGAATCCCTAAGTACTTAAAGCTAATGTTTGGTGTTTAATGACGTTATTGTAGATCTTGAGAAGCCGAGACTTAAGTTTGGATTAGCTTAGGAAGCGGACGAGGTATGTAAAGCTTACCCTTTCTTTCTTTTGGCATGTCTTAGACGTAAGTAAGATGTGATATGATACGAGCCTCGGGGTAACTCTACTCTTACGATTCTTAATCACCTTTTAATGTTGGCATTCTTAATGTGGTAGAATTATGGTTCTTATGTCTGTTGTGTGATTGGATTTCAATGTTGCAAAAAGAATTTTTGTTCTTAAAGGATTCTATGTCTAATAATGGCCGTAACTTTCATAAAAGGAACCGAATTTCTTTGATACGTTCGCAAATGATTCTATAATGAATAATGCCCGTAACTTTCATAGGCGGGCTCGGATTGGTTTGATATATGACTATGATCCCTACGGTTCTTTGATATGCTCATGATGTTTGATATGTTTCCGAGTGGCGTCCGAAAAGATATTTGATATAACTATTGTCCCGACTTTCAAATGACGGTTCGTTTAGATTATTTCATTGAGTCTTTGAAAAATGATTTATGTGCATATGGTTTCTCGCACTCTTGCTCGTGTAAGCCTCAATATGTCCTTCACGAGTCCGAGCCGAAATGTATTCATGCAAGCTCACTGCATTATTCACCGCGTCCCTCGCACTAGGGGGCCGGGGGCACGTTATATGATATGATGATGGCGCTCAGCCACGGGATGGGCGAGTATGATATATATGATGGAGACGGGGATCTCCTTTACCGAGTCCCTCATTAGAGGGACGGGACACGCTATTCACCGAGTCCTGGGTAGAGAGCGGGGACACGCTATTCACCGAGTCCCTCGGCTACGGGCCGAGTACGGTATATATATATATATATATATATATATATATATATATGATGGCATGATGACATGACGACATGATGATATGATGATTTTACTTACCGCGTCCCTCACTAGAGGGCCGGGGCACGTTATATATATACATGATATGATGATTTTATCTCTAGTCCCCTCGGGAGGGCGGGACACGTTATGTATATGCATATGTACTACATGATATCGACATGCATGATTTATGTTTCAAGCAAGCCTTATGATTTTCTATACTCCCTATTTCGGTATGATCCGTTCCGTATTTCATACTCACATACTCGCATATACGTATTTTGACCCCGCTTTCTTCGGGGTGCGTTTTCGCCACGCAGTGTATACGTGTGATGAGGATATTAGCGAAGATGTTTTGGATTGGCGAGCCCCATTTCTTCCGAGTGCTGCCGAGGAGTCGAGTATTTGTGTTGTGGTATCTTGGCTATGTTAGAGACTTTGCGAGACGAAGTCGAGTGTATGATATGTCGGTTTTGTAAGCGACTATGTAAGCAACGTGTGTCATTGTGCATTTTGTTGGCGTATTTCATATGTTTACGTATTTTGATTTGAGAAAGACGAATAGTATATTGTTCTTTGAAAAACTTTCTTTATGCATTCCTTTCACGATTTAAGGGCTCAGTAAGGTTATGTGTATCACGAGGATCGGCGGGTTCGCTCGGCCCTAAGTCGGGGTCGGGTGCCCATCACGCCCTATCGGAAATTAGGGTGTGACAAATTGGTATCAGAGCGGTTCGTCCTAGGGTTGTATCGCAAAGTAGTGTCCGAGCAGTAGTCCGTTTATGGTGTGAAGCGCGCCATTTATAAGCCGGAGGCCACGGGCATCTAGGATGGTTACTCTTCTTTCACATCTTAGATCGTGCGAAGAGAGCCAAGTCATAGGGAATGAGATTCCTTACCCGACCTTTGATTTCGGCGGAAGAATGGCATCGACGAGTCGACTAGCAATATTGGAAGTTGCAAAGCACGCGGGTAAGCAAAGGTATAAAAGATGTATGTCGGGTAAGATATTGAAGTACGATTGAAATATAAGTTGAAGATTAAAAGGGAAAGTAAACAAGAAAGTGTAACAGGTGCAGTTTGAGTTGGGCATACGAGGTATGTTTATCATTCGCATCTTGGCTGTAATGGGAGCCCCGTGTGGCCATGATATGATATGATATATATACATATATATGTTGTCCGTGACCTTTAAGGGTATTTCTGCGTGCGGTTTTGAGATAGTAACAATTACGAGCTCGCCAAAATTTTCCTAGAAATAAGAAGAGAATGAGATATGGGTTTGTGATATGACTTGAAAGGTTGTACAAATAGTAATGACAAGACTTGACTAAGCTACGAGTACGGCTGACATCGAGAAAAAAGTTAATTGCTGAATTGAGGGTAATAATAATTGGAAGGTCGATATTGATATGGTAAAAGAATTTGGAAAGGGCTTGTAATCCTAAGGGATGATTTAGAAAAGGGCTGGTAAATCTTGATGGGGTGTTATTTAAGGTACCGACTGAATTGATAGGCAGAGATGAATTATGACGAGCTTATAGTTAAAAGAAGTAATAGTATGATTGAGACAGGAGTACAGAGGAAAGGAATTGTGATGGATATGAACGTATGGATAAGACAGCTGTGAAATATTAAGGATAAAGTTGATCAGACAGGGTAAAGGGTTGTTGTTACATTATAGGATTGATTACGAATAAGATATAATGTGAACGTAATAAGGATTGTTATGAAAATAAGTAAGGCCTAGTGAGAAAGTGGCCAAAAGCTATGATGTGATCTATGTAGCTAGAACATAAAGGCAAGTGTGAAATGGAAAAGCGAGATATAGGACGAATAAAGAAGGTTTATCAAGTTTTGTAGGGAAAGTTTGGAATAAGGGTTATATAATAACGGAAATGATAGCGAGTGTCAGAAAAGAAAGGGTAATTGGAAGAAGGAAACAAGAAGAGAGCGAGATGACAGTGTAGTAATAGACCATGACATGTGTAGCCAAGATACGGGTACTATAAGTTACGGGAATGTGAAAGACCCGATTTATAGAAAAGGATGAGGAACGAGGTAGAGAACGAGAAAGAGGAATCCAAAGGCCGATAACCAAGTATTTATAAGTAACGGCGATCGAGGTGTGTTCACCACCATTGGGAATCTGGAAGTCTAGGACGAAAAGTAGTCATATCCATAGGTGAAAGGTGAATATTGAGGATTGAAAGAGGGCTAAAATAGTAATTGTGGAGTCAGAAGAGTAAGAGACCTTTCAATTCGGAGGGAGATGTGTTATGGAAGCATTTCAAAACTGTTAAGACTTCAACTTACTCCGAGAGGATGTGACAAGGTCGTACGGTGAGGTGGACGCTATCACATTAGCATTAAAGTATCGTATTTCATCGGAGTTCCAAGGTTAAGCGTCTTCGGGAGTGAGAGAAATTTTAGGATGGGTGACCCCCGGAAGTGTACTAAAAGTCCTATAAAGTCGACACGGAGAACCAAATGGGAAAGCTAGAGTAGATTAAGGGAAAATTAGAGTATACGGAGACGGGGCGGAAACCTTAAGAGGTCACGTAGGACGAGCGGACCGAACCAAAGGAAGAGAAAGGTGCGTCACAACTCTAGAAGCAGGGTAAGTGAATAGCGTTTGGAAATATTTTGTAAGCGGTCATGGGAGAATTTGGAAGACCAGTGCACTAAAGGATCGATGAATGAACTGTATGTGATAGTTATAAAGGAGGCTCCCGAGGTGCTTATGAGACTCTCGTAAGACTAGTTGAACATTCGAGGACGAATGTTCTAAAGGGGGAAGGATGTATCCCGCATTTTTGTACGTTGGGATATTTTGTTAGTTGCGACAAGTTAAGTAAGGCCATTTTCCGGTTTTGTTTTTTAAATGCGTAAGCCTTATGAATATTATTATTGGCTGAAATGTTAAGGGCGAACTTGGTGGAAAGTGTTATTAGTTCATGACCTTTGGAGAAGCCAACGGGTCCCACCCATGGTTGGCCAATTATTTTAAGCCATGAAGATGTACATGTGTTCATTTCATATTTTGTAAGGGCTAAGTGTATATAGGGAAAAAGATGACAAAGCAAGCAAGACAATTAGTCATCTTTGAGGACTTAGGAAAAATTCTGAAAACTTGGAGTGAAAAAAAAAAAAAAAAGAAAAGGGAAAGAAAAGAGATAAACCGGCCATGTGCATGGTCATGTATTATATATATATATATATATATATATATATATATATATATATATATATATATATATATATAGATGGATGACTAAATAAGGCAAGTCATCATTTCCACTCTAGAAAATCAAGAAGGCTTGGAGAGAAGAGAGAAACCATTCGACGAGAAGCTAGCCGAGAATGGTCCCTCCAATATTGGCTTCAACAAACAAATTCTCCAAGCTTCCCTACTAAATAGAAGGTTCTCTATCACGTGTAGTTGTTGGAAGAAGGAAACCATTTGTTTTGCGATGAGACAACTTTGGCCGAGAGAGAGAGAGAGTTGTGAAGCCAAGTGGAGAAAGGTAAGATTCAATCTTCTTTCATATGTTAGGCATGGTTTGTATGTTGTGGAGTGTGGAAATGAATGGAATTCATGAAGTTGTGGTATGTTGTGTGTGGCCGTGCATATGTGAGATCATGTAGGAGTAAAGAACTAATCTATTTGGTATGTTTGGATTGTGTATTATGGATAGTTGTGCATGTAAGAATGTGTAGGAATGAAGGAATCCTCATGGAATTATATAAGTTGAAGCTTGGCAATGTATAATGCTTGTTTGGTAGAAAAGATGAACTAAGGTTATTTATTATTTTAATTGATGTTGTTGTGGATATTATGATGTAAAATGAAGGTTTGATTGT
>NC_081343.1:20515969-20534774 GCF_029784015.1 Lycium ferocissimum
TAAAAGGGAAAAAACGGGGTTTCCCAAAATCTTTCCTTATGTACTTAGTTATCCCAAGGGCCCAATAGATTACGAGGTCCCGAAGCCCGGTTCGGCCCCGGGGGTGGGTCGGGGCCCATCACACCCCGTCTATTGCGGGCGCGACAAGACGGACGTCTGCTGGCAGTAGGTTCTTGTCGAAATGTTGGCAAGATCTAAAAGTCGCAACAGCGGCGGTGGTTAGGACGGCAATGCGATAATGCTGGGAATCATTTGTAAAGGCCGTGAAGAATATGGCATTGGAAAGTAGATTCTTATAAAAAAGAGAAAATACGACAAGAGAAAGTAACGAGTAACTTACGGAGACATTGTGAAAGGAATACTGCTATGTTGGATTGTAGGCCAAGATGGCAGTAGTGGCGCCAATGATACTGCGACCTATGAGTAGTAAGGGAGAAAGAAAATAAAAGACCTTCTATAGTAGGAAGTGAGAGCATCACAGGAGTGAGTAAAGGAAGGGGAAGGAGTATGGCAAGATAAAGGCAAACGAATGCTAGCACGAGGGATACGTGGAGTGTAATGAACCAGAGAAGGAAAGATCGTGACTAAGATCGAGTATACTTTATACAAATCGTACAAGGGTAGTTATGTCACCCATGAACATTTATGTGCTAGGAATGAGACCAAGCAAATGCTTAATGAGAAAAGTTTGGATTCCGCAATAACAATACGGTTACGAGGTTTTGGGTACATTAAGGAAAGATGTAAAGATGGTAAGCTAAATTACCGAGATGGAGTTAGTACTGAGGACAAACAGGACATGGCTATGGTTGAACCAAAGATCTATTCCGATACGGCAAAGAGAAGAGAGCGAAGACAAAGCAAAACATAAGGATTAGTGAAGCCACGCTAAGGTATTTTTGGGCTAATTAGAGCACCTTCACATATTCTTGTAAAGATTTCAACGCCATGTGTGACAGGAAAGTTGAGAGCAAGATCTGAGCAGAGGGACAATAGAAGAGTTCGAATTAAAGAAAAAAAAATGACATGAGATAATGTGCCTAGAATGCCCAAGTTGAGAAAAAGGGGATTATAAGACGATTTAAGCAAGATGATCAGAACTAGCTGGTTACTAAAAGAGGGTAAATTTATATGCCAAATTCTTTCAGAATTATATCAGCTGATGATAGTTAAAGCAAAGGGCCTATTAGCGGCTCGCAGACCTACGTAAATCATATGACGATAATCGGCGTCGACACTTAGAATTCCGTATCAAGCGAGTGGGTATGCTTGACGATATCACCCATGAAAGGTGTGATGAGATTCGACAAGAAGGAGAAGTTTAACCCGAGATATATTGGACCGTATTACATTGTTCGTAAGGTAAGGAGGTTGCGTACTAAAGACGTGGCTTTGTTAAGGTACTGTGGTGGAGTAATAACAGGGAGGAAATGATTTGAGAAGTTGAAGAGAAGGTGAAGGAGAAATATGATTGGTAGATGAAATTGCATACTATAGTAATAAAGGAAACCCCTCCGAGATCCTTATAAGACTTTATGAGACTAGTTGAACATTCGAGGACGAATGTTCTAAAGGGGGGAAGGATGTTATATCCCGTATTTTGTACGTTGGAATATTTTAAGTTGGTTGCGACAAGTTATGGACAAGGCTATTTTTTTTCCGACGTTGTTTTAAGGCATAAGTTGCTTATGATTTTATTGGTATGGAATATTAAGGAAAATTTGGGGTTAAAAGTGAATATTGGAAAGTTAAAACCAATATTTAGTGATCAAGTGTAAGAAACCCATTAAAGTTCATCCAAGACAAGAATCCAAGTGAAGGTGAAACTAGGATTTTGCTCAAGTGAAGTGTTTGCACCCAAGGGTCATTCCTACACCATCTAAGGTAAGTTTTATGGTATTTCCATGTTGTTTAAGGTATTGAAAAGTTGAAACACTTGGATTGTAGAAGGATATAGAAAATGGGTCATGAATGTGGGAATAGTGTAATTTTTGAGTAATAGTTTAGATTGAGTCATGATTCTTGATGTGTTGTGATTATGGTTCTGTTATAAATGATGTTAAGAACATGGGATAGACATTGTATATGAATGAATGTAATCGTGTGCTATGACCATGAATATGGATGATTGGAAGTGAATTGAGAAGTAAGGATAATGTATGTGAATAAAGAGTATTGTTATGATGTTGAGAATGTTATTATTGATGTTTGGGAGTTGATATATGATTTGGAGGAAGTTGTATAAATAAAGGAAATGCTGTCCAATTTTCTCTAGCTTTAGTCATGTATGCTAGCTATCGATTTTCTAATATTAGTATAACTCTAATGAAGGTAGAAACGTGAGCATTGAAGGAGAACGTGCAAGTGATAGAATAGTTGAATGGAAAGGTATGTAAGGCTAACCCTTCTTTCATAAGGCATGGTTCTTCGCCCAAATATCTATTTTTCTATGAGCCTATGATGTCCTCCAAATGATTCTATCTCTAAAAGCTACTAAGCTCATGATCCTCAATATGTCACGATTGTACCAAGTTCCTTATATGATGAGTAATCCTCTAGGGATAGATGTAATGAACGACGATAGTAATGATGCTAAAGATGCTTATGAGCTTTTATGTATATGTGCCTATGTATGGCTACTATGAAACCTCGAGCTTATATGGCCGGTAGAATGTATATATATATATATATATATATATATATATATATATATATATATATATATATATATATATATATATATATTGCGCGTGCACCACCGTAGTTGGGTACGGTAACCCTGAGCCTTGTAGGGGCTGAGTATGTGAAACACCGAACCTTCATGGTCGGGTATGCTATGTATATGATATGTATATGATATGAATATGAATACGAATAGGCTATGAATACGGAAATGCTATGAATATGAATATGTAAATAAATATGAGTATGAATGGAAATACGACTACGAATACGAATATGGATATGGAATGTAAATGAGTACGGATATGAATACGGATACGGATATGGATGTATGTACACAATCACACATTAGAAATGGGAAGTCCCAATGAAAAAGCAAGTAAGTGTTTATGACGATGATACTACTATCTCCCATCCTATGTTATTTCTTATGTTGTCTATTATGCTTTCATAATGATGTTGATCATGCTTTACATACTCAGTACATTCTTCGTACTGACGTCCTTTTGTTTGTGGACGCTGCGTCATGCCCGCAGGTGGCCAGGGAGACAGTGCTTGATCCATAGCTTTATTACTCGGGATCGTATAGCGGAGCTCCATTTCATTCGAGCTACGCATTTTGGTATTTATTCTTCTCGCGTACATATTTATGGGCATGGCGGGGTCCTGTCCCGCCTATATGATATGACATACTCTCCTTAGAGGCTCGTAGACATGTGTATATGGTTAGATATGTTTGGCTCGGCCTATATTTTGGATATCATTTTGTTAGCCTCGTCGGCTTATGTACATCTATATGGGCATGGTTATTGATGATGACATATACGTATTATTGCCCAATGGAATTAGTATGAATAATGGATGGAAAGTATGATTTAGTTATGTGGCTCACCTAGATGAAAATGTGAAAGTATGTTAAGAGGTGCCCGGGTGGGTTAGCACCGGGTGCCCGTCGCGGCCCTCCGGTTGGGTCGTGGCAATAAGCAGTGTATCTGTGAGTTAGTCTCACATTATTATTTTTCCTGAAAAATTTAGTTGTATTATAATTTTTTTGGTGATAGTGAAAATATTTATTAGTGAGTCATAAGTTAGTAAGGGACTTCACATCTTTTTGTTAATGTTCTTAATTATTTGATTGCAAATAGCAAATACTTTCTCATTTCTTGCTATGTTTACTTGGTCATTTTTGCTCAAGATCATATTGACGGAATCAGTAATCACGCATCATCTTCTGACCAAGCATCAAAAAGGTCGAGACGATCAACACCTCAGAGCCGAAGGTCATGGACACTAGAAGAAGAACGCACTCTTATTGATGGTTTAAAGGATTTGTGTGTTAAGGGTTGAAAAGCGGACAATGGCACCTTTAGTCCTGGATACACGACGGAATTGGAGTTTCATTTAAACAAAATTCATCCGAACTGTGGATTGAAATCTCAACTACATATTAATTCTAAAATGAAAGTGTGGAAGAGGGATTATGGGACTATAGCTTTATTAAAAAGTCGAAGTGGTTTGGGCTTTCAATATGGTGAAGGAAGAATTATAGTTGATGATCCAAGCAAATGGGATGAGTTTGTTAAGGTAATGAAAATTTTATTTCAAGTCATCGAATATGTTGTTAATAAAGTTCCAATTTTTTCTTTATCTTCTTATGGTTTCTTAAATGAATTAAGTCTTATAGACAAAATATTTTTTGGTACGCAACTTTTCTAAAGAACATGTATTGATGTAACGAACCATTTGGTCGTTATAGTCTTTCCGGCACTTTCGCCCCTTTTTCGAGCATGGTTAGCTCACTTTTGACCCGAGGGGACCGTTAACAAGCTTCCCGAGGTATCTAGATTTGATGGGGCGATTTTTTGTGAAATTTGGGCTTTAAGTGAAAAAGAGTTGACTCAAAGTTGACTTTTGGATAAACGGGCTTTTTTAGGAAATTCGTTGATTCGGAAAGGTCCGGATGGTTGTTAAGAACTTGTGTGTATGTTTGGTTCGGCTCCCAATGCACTCGGATGCATTTTGGGACTTGGTTGGGAGGTTTGAATTGAGGTATCGTGTAACACTCCGTAAATTTGAGTTAGGTGTGAATGTATTAAATGAGAAGTAATGTGACATTTTAGGCATATGAAATCCTATCAATATGCGTTTGGCTGGAAATAGTTGATTTAAGATCAAAACCAAATAGTGAAGTTCGTAAGATTTCTCAAGCTCATCTAAATATCGGTAGATCTACCTTCTAAGCCAGTTTCATGAAAATAGGTTAAGAAATTGGGAAACCTTCCTCAATCAAAGTTGTAGATCTTTGAAATACCTTCCCAACGGTAGGTTTCCAGGCAAGACCCCGAGCCTCGTGCTAGGAGTTATGCCAATTTTACTGAGCATCATCTGTGCAGTGCGAAAATTAGGCGTGCGCGGCGCCTTATGCGGCACCCGGGGCGGCTCCCCAAGCCAAATTTCTAGGAAACTCAAAATTTTGATGCCATCGAAATAGATACACTGTGTGCGCTGCCCAGGGCGACGCACCAGGCCATTTTACACCTGAAGCGATTTTCCCTGAATTTTATAAAAGCCTAACTTTGTTATATTCATTCCCACTTCGTTTTGGCCGACTTTTTAAGAGGAAAAAACCCTAGGGTTTCCCAAAACATATAAGGTAAGTTCTTGATCAATTCCCATCATTAATTCATCAATCTAACATCAAATTAACACTAGTTCATCTTTCACAAACCCTAGATTCTTGAAACCCAAGAAAGAGAAGAAGAAAGGGACGTTTGGGAGAAGTTAATATTCCTTCGATAAGGTATGAGCCTTGACTTTTGTGATATTATGTAAAGGGTTTAGAATAGTGTAGGTTTCCCTATGAGATTAGAATCCATGATTGATTTATGAAGTATTAAAGAACACGTTCTAGTAATGAAAACCCTAGCTTTCGTTGGTAAGAAGGGTTATGGGTGGAAATAGGTTAGAGTTCTAATCTCTTCTGTCTAAAACTATTGTATAATAATTGTTGGATTGTGGGAAGTACGCTTGAGCGGGAATTAAGGTATGTCTCTTTTGAACATACTCTTTCGATCGGTTTTTATGAACTCTTTGGTTGTGATTTGTATGTCTTTTTTAAGGCTCTTCATTGAATAAAAAGGTGAACTTTTCACGAATTGAAACTCTATTTCTTGCTTTAATTATGGCTAATGTGCGTGAGGGGACAAGCCCACATTAAACCTAGTTTGTATCATGCTCTACATACATATATAAGTTATAAACGTTTTTCCTCTATAAGAGATAATAAATAATGATGGCTAAGGTGTTACACCTTGGGAAATTCCCCGTTAGCGTACAGTGAATAGGCCATCGAAGGGTATAATGTATACGATGTTTTGACGAGCAAGAAATAGCATTTGAGGGTCCTAACTAAGATTTCCAAAGACATTTAAGTTAAGGAAAGAAAGTTGTTAAGGAAAGCAAGTCATATGTCGTGTGTCAGACATGATTTACGAGTATCGAGTTAATAACGTTCTAATGTTGCTTTGAGGAATTGTTATAATGTCCCTTAGATTGGTATTGAGGTGTTAAACAAGTGTTAAGAAGGTTCCATAAGGATCGGAGATCAAACGAGTCGACGAGAACAAGTCTCGAAAAGTTGCAAACATACGGCCGGACATGCGCGTATAAAATCTACGGACCGTATGTCCAACCGTAGAGATTCAGCCCGGTGGCATCCTTCATCGGACAGATCTGTTTCGGCCGACATACGGCCGAAAACATATGGGCCGTATGTTGGTCCGTAGATCTCGATCGGGGCCTGATTGTGAATTAATATAAGGGACCTCTCTCTCATTCATTTTCATTTCATTTTCACTCCTCCACAAGTCAAGACTTCTCTAGCACATTCCATACACTTCAACCACAAGAACACAAAGGAAATTGATGATCAACTTCATCAAACCAACAAGAATCAAGAGTGTGAGACCCATTAAAGTCATTCAAGTGAAGAAATCCCAAGAAAGGTGAAATAGGGTTTTGGTGCAAGAGGTGTATTACCATTCAAGGCTTGTTCCTCCATCATCTAAGGTGAGTTTCATGATCTTCTCATGTTTTTTGAAGTATTGATAGGTTGAAACACTTGGATTGTAGAAGAGTATAGAAAATGGGTCATAAATGTGTGAATAGTGTCATTATTGAGTAGTAGTTTGGATTGAATCATGAAAATGGATATGTTGAGATTATAAATACGTTATAAATGACATTTAGAACATGGAATAAGTATTTTATGAGAAAGAATGTGATTATGGACTTTGGTCATGATTATGGAGAATTGAAGTGAAATTCCTAAATGTGGGTAATGCAAGTGAATGATGCTTGTTGTTTATGATATTATGATTATCGTTATGAATGTTGGGAGTTGATATGGAATATGGAGGAAGTAGTATAAACAAAGGAAATGCTGCCCAATTTTCTCTAGCTTTAGCAAGCCCGTTCTTATAATTTTGTAGCTAATGTCGATACGAATTCTCTTAAAGGTAAAACGAGTGCATTAAAGGAGGACGGGCAAGTGATAGAATAGTTAAACGACAAAGGTATGTGAGGAAAATCCTTTATTTCTAAGGCATTAATCTTATGGCATGAATTTTCTCCTTCTTTATGAATTTCCCATCATAAAGAAAACTATGAGTCCTTGTTCATGAATAGTCATACGAGAGAAGAGATACGCGATGAGTACGATAATGATGATGATAAGCTTAAGTCTAAAGAAGCTATAACCCATGATCTGATGTTCCTATAAAGCTAATGTTGCTATTTATAATCTATTGATGTTGATCATTACATACACTCACCTTATGCTTGTTCCTTCAAGGTGAGGCAGAATGCTTATGAATGCTCCATAATGAAATCGGAGGTCCACGACCTTATGTCACCTCGATAAAGTATGATTATTTATTAGTCCCTATGCATGCATTATGATGAGTTATGATAAGTATATTATGGTGAGCATACTATGATGAGCATATGATGATATTACACCGCGCCTATATTGTCTACCCTTAATCCGATAAGGTGTGATGGGCACCCGACCCTTACCTAGGGCCGAGCGAACCCGCAGACCTTCGTAATACACATAATCATACTGGGCCCGCAAAACGTGTCAAAATGCAGAAGGAAAATTTTCAAAGAACATCATACTTTTCGTCTTTTTCAGATCAAATAAAATCTATAGTCATAACGAATCTGTAACATAATGCGTATCGGTATATCGGCTTACATAGCCGATTACAAAACAAATCTGCAGCATAATGCATAGTAATACATCGGCTTTACGCGGCCGCTCACAAACGACATATCACACACACGACACGTTCGCAAAGTCTCTACCAACATCTCGTATACCACACAAAAGCACTCGGACTCGGCAAAGACTCAGGAAATGGAGCTCGCCAATCCCGGAACATCTCCTACTAACATCATCTACTCATCCGTGGGTACCGCACGCGGCACGAAACGCAGCCCCGGAGAAAGGGGTCAGCACGAAATATGTCCGAGTATGCAAAGCAGAAAGTACAGAAATCGAAGTCATAACCGAAGTACGGAGTACAGAAAGTGAGCACAATAGCCAGAATACCAAAGTGCTTGCGTCTGACATACAAATCATACATAAGAGGTACAAAAGACAAATATGATAAACAGAATGCCAAAATGCTTCGCTTTCTTTTGAAAAACATTTCTGTCTCATACATACGGAAAATCAAACACATCATATAAGCTGACCTTAACCGAATGCCGAGGAACGTACGGCCCGATCCATAAATAATACGATAATGCCGAGGAACGTACGGCCCGATCCATATATAATATAATAATCATATATCACATCAGATCATTGTATATCATATCATATCAGATTATCATATCATCAAATCATCGCATACCATATCACATAACACATACGGTCCACAATGGGACCCGGCGGACAACATGGTCGCCCCTCCCCGTCTCGGCGCCATAACACATCATACTCCAGAAGATTTCATGTCTCCGAAATCTGACATACCGCGGTCAAAAGTCCAGCGGTCAATGTCGCAGCCCGCGGTCAAATGTCCAGCGGGCAATATCATATATCATATACCGCGATCAAAAGTCTAGCGGTCAATATCGCATATCACATACTTCGGAATCACATCATACTTCGAAATCACATCATACTTCAGATTGTGCGCACGATAACAACCGGCCCGGGACTCGGCGAAGGATGCAAAAACATAATGCACGAGCAGAATCGTGGGAAATCACATGCAATGCAAAACACTTACAAAGACCCAATAGGATAATCAAACGAACTGTTAGTTTAAAATCGAAACAATAGTCAAATCAGATTTTCTTCCGAATATCCCTCGGGAACATATCAAACCGAACTTCAGAAATCATAGGTACGTATCGGAATCAGAAGTATACGAAACGTCATTTCGGACTCAACAGATAACTATATAATCATATAATCATATTCGGGGGTCGGAAAGGTAGTCATATTAAGTTCTTTCGAAAATAGGTCATTAGAACCAGACATAGAAAGTCGCGGCACCCACGGGCGAGCGTTAACCCAAATCCGGGCCCATTTATGAAAATCATAGTCATTATACGTTATAGAGACCTCCACGAACGTTTCAAAACAATCCGAGACCATATATGAAAGTCACGGCCGTTCGTAGTTTTCGGAACCATTTAGGAGCAAAACTCTTTTTTTAAAAAAAAACAAAATTTTTAGACAACTTTTGAAACTTAGTCTTACAAAAGACATAGGGACCATAATTCGACTACGTTATGAATACAAATGTCAAGAAACAAATAAGAATCGTTTACGAGCTTATCAAGGCCATCCGGTTCTGTCTGTAAAAGTTACGGACGTTTGTAGACATAAAATCTTTCCGGAACAAACCGTTTACATAGTATTTCAAATCCAATCATATCGAAGACATACATTCTATAGCTTGACCACACTAAGGATGCCAAAATCAAGAAGCAAATCTGAATCATAAACATATTCGGATTTTTGGAATAGAATTACCCCCAAGGCTCGTAGCGTATCATAACTTAGCCATATTTAGACATGCCAAAAGAAGGAAAGGTAAGCTTTACATACCTTGATTGCTTCCTAAGCTAATCCAAACTCAAGTCTCGGCTTCTCAAAATCTACAACACGTCATTAGACACCAAACATTCGTCATAGGCACCTCGGAATCCCATTTTAAGCTCGCACTTTATTTACAAAAATTTGGGCAGCATTTCCCCTGTATATTCAACAACCCCGAGAATTCAACTCGCCAATATTTTCCACAACAATACCACAAGAACCATATAAGTAACATCAATAATCGATTCAAAACGCATTCTAACATTAATAACCCTTTCGACACAATTCAACAACATTCCATCCACTACATAATGAAACCCGAAACCTCCAAGTTCAAGGAAATAACACAACACATTTTTCTTCCTTCCGAATTCATGAACTACATTAATAATCCATTACTTCCATAAATTCAATAAACTATATAAAATTCCATAACAAGCCGCAAACAACTATAACTTCACTTTGAACCATTAAACTTTCATTAGCACCATAGAATCCACAACACAACAATCCAAACATACTAAGTAAATTTAGTTCATTCCTTGTCACAAAACAGCCCATACTCATGGCTCAACATCAACATACAAAATTTCATGAATTTCATCCATTTCTACATACTATCCCCCCCGTTTAATCCGTTAAAATTCTAAATACACTCGTTAACAATGAAAAGGAACCGTATTCATACCTTAAGCATGCAGCCCCCACGTTATCACTCTTCTACTTTGTTGATTTTTAGCTCAAATTGAATACAACGCAGCGTACAACACTTTTCTCTTCATGGGCTTCGAAATTCGGGGCTCAGATTTTGGTCAAAATTGGTTTTTCTTCTCTCCAAGGTTCTTCTCTCTGTCTTTCCAGAATTTTCTTGGGTATTCTTGGTCTGAAAAATGAGAGGGAAAGGGCTGAAATTAGACTTAAATAGGCATGGGTCATGGGCCTAACCCGATTGGGCCCGGTTTGGGCCTAGCCCACTGACCTTTCCGCCTTAAAACATCCATATCTCCTTATTCCGATGTCACCTGTGGGCCCACGACCTTTGGTTGGAAAGATAATTCAATTATATACAACTTCTATCTTTGGTGTTTTTCCAAATTCCAAACTTACAATACTGTTTCTGCCCCTCGAAGTCAGATCACCCGAAAACATTACTTAAAAATATTTGTTTGGAGGACTTCCACTTTGATTTGGCTCAAGGGTCCTTCTTGAGTTATGTTTAACTTCACATATGTGATTCATATAAATTGTCGCATGTCCCAAAAAAATCTCAGTGTGTGGACCCCACCTCAGCTTGCGAATAATCCGACGTACAAAAATACGAAATATAATATTGTCAACACGAGTTTAAATTATGAAGCAACAACATGATTGTCGATTTTTGGACTCCAATTTTTCTTGGTCATGGCCGAATGGCCTTTTGTTCTTTCTCCATGCTTCTTGAATTTTCTAGGGTGCTAAATGATGAAGATGACTTAATTAGTCATCTTTTGCCACTTATATATTTAACACATGTGGGCTATGTCCCACACCACACACATGGCCACGTATGGCCATTTTCATGAAATATTTAGTTTCCAAAATTTCACTTCTAGCCCTTAATTTCCATGAAATGCTTAACTTTTCATAATTCACTTTTAACCCCAAATTTTCCTTATTCCAATTTTGCCCTTAACACTCCATGCCAATGAAAAGATGAATATGCAACTTATGCACTTTTAACAAAATCGGAAGAAATTACAACCTTGTCCTTAACTTATCATGACTAACTCGGATTATCCAATGTACCAAAATACTGATATAACATCCTTCCCCCTTTAGAACATTCGTTCTTGAATGTTCAACTAATCGCATAGGTCTTGGGTGGGATCTCGGGGGGTTCCTTTATTACCAAAGCATGTAATCTCTTCTACCAATCATATCTCTTTTCCATCTCCTCTTACCTTACGAATAATGTAATAAGGTCCAATATACCTCGGTTTAAACTTTTCCTTCTTGTAATTCCCTTTGCTCAACTTGTAACATTCTAGGCACATTATCTCGTGTCATTTCTTTATCTTACACTTGCATCTCTCGCACTCGCTTTCCCCCTTTAGGGGCATACTTATACTATCACCCGATTATATTTTGCCCTATTCCCGCATTTCCAGTTGTTACATCCCGTATTTTGTACCCTCGGGTAAGTCAAGGCGAGTGACACAAGTTGCGTACGGAAAATTGTAAAGTGGGAATATTAAGAAAGGCCAGGGGTAAAAAGGTAAATTTGCATAATGACTCATGGAAATATGGAGAAAGGCTAAGGGCAAATTTGGAACCAAGGGAAATATTTTTCATGAAATTGAAGAAATCTCCTAGAATTTTCAAGAAAGGGGCCACTTGGCCGTGGCCCCCACTTGCAAAACATGGCCAAATGAAATTAAGCCAAGTTAGGGGCCAATATGGTTAATTATGATTGGAAGGGCTAAGCATATATAAGTGGAAAGATGACTTGGTCATCTTATAATTCTCTAGAAAACTCAAGAAAAGAAGAACAAAAAAAAGAGAGAGAGATTGAAGGCCATTCGGCCAAGAGAAATTCCAAGAAAAAAGTTGCAAAATTTTTTTTTTCCGACAAAAATCATTTCTTACCAATTCAAGGGTCCCTAGCAAGGTGGAGTTGTTGTGGAAGCAAGAAAAACTCATAAGCATACAAGTTGTCAATTGTAGTCAAGTGAAAAGTTGAGGAAAAAGGTAAGGTTTAACTCTTTTTCTTATATGTTATGAATGGTTACAGTATGTTGTGTGCATGAAAATGGATGAAATTCATGTGATGGAAGTGTGTGGGTGAGGCCGTGTGTGTGTGTGTGTGTGTATGTGTTATGTTGTGTTGTGTTGTGTGTTGGTTGTTGTTGTAATGTATGAAAAATATGGAAATCCATGAAAAACATGCATAGTGGAGGGTTGGCCGAATGGTGTAGGTTATGGTAAGGTGTGATGAATTGATTTTATTTAGAATGGAAATTGTTGTTATGGTAGGTTCTATGATTTTAGAGTAAAGATTTAATGGTTTGGAGGAATGAAAATTGGGTTGTTGTGATTGAATTTGAAAGAAGGAAAAAAATGTTGTTGTTGTTTCATAAATTGGAAGATGTGGGTAAGTAGTATGTTGATGGTATTGTTGGAATATTATGTGAATTATATTGTATTGAGTTATATTGAATTGTATGGAATTGAATTGAGTTGCTTTGAAAAGAATTGAATTGAGTTGAATAAAATATAAGTGGTTTGTTGGAGATGAATTAGTAAGTAGAAAATGCGTTGGAATGGTCTCGTTATATTGAGAATTTTGGATTGAATATGGAAATTGACGGAATTGTTGAAAATTGGATATATAGTTTGAAATGCTCTTGGTTTATGTTTGAATGACCTTAAATTAGTATGTGAATATGAACATATTGATATTGGATTGTAAGTGTAAAGTTAGATTTGGAGTTGTTGGGTTATTTGGAAAATAAGACTATTTGCGCTAGAATGCGTTTTAGTCGATTGTTGATGTTGCTTATATTGTTGTTGGTATTGTTGGTTGATAGTTTGGCCGGGTTTGAATTCCCGGATTGTTGTTGAGTAAAATTGGCCAAGTTGAACTTGGTGGAATGGAATATTTATAGAGGAAGTGTTTACGAAATTTCGGTAGCCAAGTTTATTTTAAGAATTCAACTCTAAAGGCACTAATCATGTTTGGTAAACATGACCAATTTGTAGATTTTGGCGAACTTGGAGCTTGAGTTTGGAGACGTGGATAAGGCGTAAAAGGTATGTGAAGCCTACCTCTCCTTCATTTGGCATGTCCTAGTTAGTATAGGTCAAAATCCGACCCTCGGGAAAAGTCCTACCCCTCGGAAACGACACCTAAAATTAATCACTATTCATTCAGTAGGATTGAACCCAAAACTTGTACTTTAAGGAAAAGAAATGTTCAAACGTCCGAAACCTTTGGAAATGAAATTGAAATGTCTTGAAACCTTCATGGATGACCCAATGGGACATAATGACCGTGTTTTCATGTTTGTCACTCGAGTCTCGATATACGTGCATACCGGATTCCCATCACTTGTTTTATTGAAACTTTATAATCTGTTTTTAAGTTTTCTTGTGGTGTTGCTATTCATTGCTAGTCTCGTCTTATAATGTTTGTTCTTTCAAGGTGAGACGAAGCGACCGTGGTTATTCCATAAGGTAATCGGGGGCTACCGACCTTACGTCACCCCGATAGACACATGACTTTCTTTGGGTTCCTATGCATACGCTTATATGATATGTACATGATATGTATATGACATGTATATGATATGTATATGAAAATGGGGAAATTTTGGGGAATGTATACTTGTTGCGCTATAGACGCATTGCCACTGGTCAGCTGGCGTAATTCCATCCCGGACGCGGGATGCCCGGACGCGGGACACATGTGGGAAGCCGACGTATTTCGGCGACATGACTTGTTATTTTCAAATGTATATGACACGAAATGTTTTGAATAAAAGTATATGATAAGCAAGCATGACATCCGCCGAAAGGCACTTACAAACTGCATTATCCTTTATCTCACTATATGATCTTTGGTCTCACACGTTGTTATTGCTCATATGTTACATGTTTCATTGTATTATTTCCATGGCTTACATACTCGGTACACTGCTCGTACTGACCCCTTTTCTTCGGGGGCTGCGTCTCATGCCACGCAGGTCGACAGGTTGACGGGCTCGACTCCTAGGAGCTTTTTCCGCTGTACATTGAAAGGCGCTCCAGTTGTTCCGGAGCTACTATTTTTGGGTACTACTCTTATGTATATATTTGAAACACAGTCAGTCACTTGTAATCACATGTATTTTGTTTAGAGGCTCGTGAGAGACGATATGTACGAGGGTGATGTTCATAACCTAGTTGTCTTTGTCGCCGTGTGATATGTCGGTACGCTGATCATTACTACCGTTTACATGTATGCTATTATCGGCGATGTTGTGGGAAAAAAAAAGTGCAGTTGTTCATACGGCCCACTTAGTAATAAGAACAGACATATGACGGGGTGCCCGTACAAGTATCGGTACTGCCGTTCCCTAGTTGGGGTCGTGACACCCGCCTCACTTATGCGGTTCGAAGGCGGCACTTTTACTCCGACATTTTGATCCTCTTGCCTTTCATTTACTCATTTTCTTTCTTTCCCAAATATCATTATGTTGACACTTTCCAAACTTAACCCTTCTTTTTTTTTTCTTTTTTCCGGCCAACTTCTTCTAGATCGTCTCTTAATATCACAATCCCTTTCCAAATTCTTTTTACCGTATCGGTATCGACCTCCGATTACCATTACCATCAATTCAGCTATTAACTTATTTTTCAAAATCAGCCATACTTGCAACTTGGCCAAATCTTTACCCTTACTATCGACACAACCTTTCAAAGCATATCACGCATCCATATCTCATTCTCTCTTTATTTCGGGAAAATTTCGACCGGGGAGTAGTTTCCTCTATATTTCTTACTATCCCAAAACCCGTACACAGAAATACCAACAATGCCTCCCATCAAAATATATATATACATATCATATCATATCGCCCACACAGGGGCGTCCCAATATCATCAACAAGACACAAAAATAATGAACATACCTTGTATGTCCAATCAAACCGCACCTGTATACTTTCTTGTTTACTTCCCTTTTCAGTTTTCAACTTCACATTTCGATCGCACTTCAATATCTTACCCGACATATACTTTTCATACCTTTGCTTACCTGCATGCTTTATAACTTCCAATATCGTCATGCACTTCCTTCTGTCGATGCCATTCTTCTACTGAAACCAAAGGTCAGTAAGAGAAATCTCATTCCCTATGACTTGGCTCTATGGCACGATCTCAGATATGAAAGAAGAGTAACCAACCTAGATGACCCCGTAGCCTCCTGCTTATAAGTGTGGCACGCCACACCATAAACAAGACTCTACTTGACACGACTTTGCAGACAACCCCTAGGACGAACTGCTCTGATACCAATTTGTCACACCCTTAATCCGATAAGGTGTGATGGGCACCCGACCCTTAATTAGGGCCGAGCGAACCCGCAGACCTTCGTAATACACATAATCATACCGTCCGCAAAAACGTGTCAAAATGCACGTATGAAAATTTTCAAAGAACATCATACTTTTCGTCTTTTTCGCATCAAATAAAATCTATAGTCATAACGAATCCGTAACATAACGCGTATCGCATATCGTAGCCACATAGCCGATTACAAAACACAATCACTGATAATGCATAGTAATACACGGCTTTACTGCAACTCGCTCACAAACCGACATATCACGCACACAACACCGTCTCGCAAAGTCTCTACCAACATCTCGGATACCACACAAAAGCACTTCGTACTCGCAGAAAGACTCGAGGAAATGGAGCTCGCCAATCCCGCCGGAACATCTCCCCGCTAACATCATCTACTCATCGTGGGTATCTCGCGCGCATGAAACGCATCCCGAAGAAAGGGGGCGCACGAAATATGTATCGAGTATGCAAAGCAAAAAGTATAGAAATCGAAGTCATAACCGAAGTACGAGTACGTAGAAGTGAGCATAATAGCGAATACCAAAGTGCTTGCGTCGACATACAAATCATACATAAGAGGTACAAAAGACAAATATGATAAACAATGCCAAAATGCTTTCTTTCTTTTTTGAAAAACATTTATGTCTCATACATACGGAATATCAAACACATCATATAAGTGACCTTAACCGAATGCCGAGGGAACGTACGGCAAACACGATCCATATATAATATAATAATCATATATCACATCATATCATCGTATATCATATCATATCAGATTATCATATCATCAAATCATCGCATACCATATCACATAACACATACGGTCCACAATGGGACCCGGCGGACAGAACATGGTCGCCCTCTTGTCTCGGGCGCCATAACACATCATACTCCGAAGATTTCATGTCTCCGAAACTCGACATACCGCGGGTCAAAATATCCATATGCAACGAACGAATATATAAAATGTCCACGGCAATATCACATATCACATACCGCGGTCAAAAGTCCAAAATATCGCATATCACATATAAATCACATCATACTTCGAAATCACATCATACTTCCGTATTGTGGCGCACGATAACAACCGGCCCGGACTCGGCGAAGGATGCAAAATATAATGCACGAGCGTAATCGTGGGAAATCACATGCAATGCAAAACACTTACAAAGACCCAATAGCATAATCAAACGAACCGTTAGTTCAAAATCGAAACAATAGTCAAATGTATTTTTCTTCCGAATGTCCCTTTCGGAACATATCAAACCGCACTTCAAAATCATAGGTACGTATCGGAATCATAAGTATACGAAACGTCATTTCGACTCATACAGATAACTATATAATCATATAATCATATTCGGGGAAAGGTAGTCATATTAAGTTCTTTCGAAAATAGGTCATTGAACCGTACGTAGAAAGTCGCGGGACCCACGGCGAGCATTAACCCAAATCCGGCCCATTTATGAAAATCATAGTCATTATACGTTATAGAGACCTCCACGAACGTTTCACAACAATCCGAGACAATATATGAAAGTTACGGCCGTCATAGTTTTCGGAACCATTTAGGAGCAAAACTCTTTTTTTTTTTTTTTTTTAAAACAAAATTTTTAGACAACTTTTGAAACTTAGTCTTACAAAAGACATAGGGACCATAATTCGACTACACGTTATGAATACAAATGTCAAGAAACAAATAAGAATCGTTTACGGAGCTTATCAAAGCCATCCGGTTCTGTCCGTAAAGTTACGGATGTTTGTAGACATAAAATCTTTTCGGAACAAACCGTTTACATAGTATTTCAAAATCCAATCATATCGAAGACATATACAGGGCCTATAGCTTGACCACACTAAGGATGCCAACATCAAGAAGCAATCGAATCATAAACATACTCGGATTTTTGGAATAGAATTACCCCCAAGGCTCGTAGCGTATCATAACTTAGCCATATTTAAGACATGCCAAAAGAAGGAAAGGTAAGCTTTACATATCTTGATTGCTTCCTAAGCTAATCCAAACTCAAGTCTCGTTTCTCAAAATCTACAACACGTCATTAGACACCAAACATTCGTCATAGGCACCTCGTAATCCCATTTTAAGCTCGCACTTTATTTACAAAAATTTGGGCAAAGATTTCCGTAAATTCAACAACCCCGAGAATTCAACTCGGCCAATATTTTCAACAACAATACCAACAACCATATAAGTAACATCAATAATCGATTCAAAAAAAACGCATTCTAACATTAATAACCCTTTTCGACACAATTCAACAACATTCCATCCACTACATAATGAAACCCGAAACCTCCAAGTTCAAGGAAACAACACAACACATTTTCTTCCTTCAATTCATGAACAACATTAATAATCCATTACTTCCATAAATTCAATAAACTATATAAAATTCCATAACAAGCCGCAAACAACTATAACTTCACTTTGAACCATTAAACTTTCATTAGCACCATAGAATCCACAACACAACAATCCAAACATACTAAATAAATTTAGTTCATTCCTTATCACAAAATAGCCCATACTCACGGCTGAACATCAACATACAAAATTTCATGAATTTCATCCATTTCTACACACTATCCCCTCCGTTTAATCCATTAAAATTCTAAATACACTCGTTAACAATGAAAAGGAACCGTATTCATACCTTAAGCATGCAGCCCCCACGTTATCACTCTTCTCCTTGGTTGATTTTTAGCTCAAATTGAATACAACGCAACAGACAACACTTTTCTCTTCATGGGCTTCTAATTCAGGCTCGATTTTGGTCAAAATTGGTTTTTCTTCTCTCCAAGGTTCTTCTCTCTTTTAAGAATTTTCTGGGTATTCTCTTTGGTCTGAAAAATGAGAGGAAAGGGCTGAAATTAGACTTAAATAGGCAT
>NC_081343.1:20534874-20557541 GCF_029784015.1 Lycium ferocissimum
ATAAACACTTTGGCATTTTTGGATATGCACTTACTTTCTGTACTTCTGTTTCGATTATGACTCAGATTTGTTACTATATGTTATACCTCGCATTTTGTACATTTGAATATTCCGAGTCAATGGCGGGAAGTTAAGGACAAGGTTATATTTATTTTTAGAATGTATAAGTGGCGTATTCATCCTTTTATTGGAATGGAGCATTAAGGGTAAATGTGGAATAAGGAAAATTAGGGGCCAAAAGTTGGAAAAGAATTTTCATGAAATGGCCAAAAGGCCAAGGTGGCCGTGGGCCCCACCCATATGTTGGCGAATATTTTCATGCCATGAAGTGGCATATGTGTACACTACATTGTGGGAGTCAAGTATATATATGTGTACAAGTCATGAAGCAAGGCAAATTATCATTCATCATTTAAGAAAATTCTAGAAAATTAGAGAAAAAGGCAGAAAAAGAAAGAAGGGGAAAAACGGCCAAGAGGGGGCACATGACTAGCCATGTGCTCCCATATATATGTATATATATATATAAGTGTTGGCATACAAGGCACAAGCCAACATTTCACAACTCTAGAAAAATCAAGAAATATGGAGAAAAACAAAGGAGGCCATTCGGCCACGCTTGAAAACCGAGAGGGAGAGAGAAAGAGCCAAGAAAATTTGATCATGGAAAATTATGTTCTCTTAGCTCTCTTACTAATTGAAAGACCCTCGTTAACGTGGAGTAGTTGTTGGAACAAGAAAACCATTTTTGTGTCATGAACAAGGCTTAGCCGAGAGCAAAGTGGAATGGAAAACGGTATGGTTCAATCTTATTTTTCATGTCTCATGGATGATTTGTGTATGTTGTGATATGTAGAAATGAATGAAATACATGAAAGTATGATGTTGAAGTTGTAGCCGTGTGGTGTGGTGTGGCTGTGTGTATGTTAGGTTGTATAGGAGTGAAGAACTAATCTATTTGGCATGTTTGGATTGGTGTATTATGGACGTTAGAGCATGTTGTAATGTGTTGAAATAGATGAAATTCATGAAGTCGTGTGTGTGATTGGTGGTGTAGTGGCTGAATGGTGGCTGTTTTGTGTGGAAGAGATGAACAAATTTCATTTAGTATTTTGCTTGTCGTGGTTGTGAATTTCATGATGCAAAATGAAGGTTTAATGATTTAAATGGAGTTGTAAATTGTGGTGGGCTGTTTTGGAGATCAATATGATTTTAATATGGTTTCATATATTGATGAAAATGATGATTGTTAACATGCGGAATGTTGACATGGTTTATGAATTTGGAAGACGAAAATGTGTTATGGATGTCCTTAATGTAGTGGGGAGTTTTCGGGTGGAATGGCCTATTGGTTGGGTTGTTTTGAATATCGTATGGATTGCTTGGAATGTTCTTAAATCGCGTTTGAATGGTCTCGGATTAATACTTGAACGTATGATCAATGATGTTGGTTTGAAGGCACGTAGTTTATTTGAATGTGAATGGAATGTTGATGAGTTATGTATAGAAGAATTGTTAATGCTGGAATGTGTTTTGAATTAATTATGGATGTTGTTTATATGATTGTTGGTATTGTGTTGAAGAATTGGTCGAGTTAAATTCTCGGGGTGGGTGAATATATAGGGGAAATGCTGCCGGAATTTTTGTAGATAAAGTGATGGCTTGGAATTGGGTTCTTCAATGTCTATGGCTAATGTCGGATGTCTAACGACATTATCGTGGATCGTGAGAAGCCGAGGCGTAAGTTTGGATTAGCTTAGGAGGCGGCCAAGGTATGTAAAGCTCACCTTTCCTTCTTTGGCATGTCTTAGTTAAATTAGGCTATGATATGATCCCCGAGGTAACTCTACTCCTCCGATCCGAGCATGTTCATGATTCTTATGTGCTTCTTGATATCCGTATTCGTAACGTAGTTAAATTATGGTTCTTATGCCTTGTGTATGATTAAATATGAATGTGCATAAAAGAATGTGTTCGTAAAAGAGTCGGTAACTACGAACGTCCGTAACTTTCATAAAAAGGCTCGGATCGCTTTGATATGTCCGTAGGAGGTTCTGTAGTGCATTAAGGCTATAATGTTCATACGCGGGCTCGGATTGATTGGATACTTGTCCGTGGGCCCGCGAGACTTTCCTCTGTATAGTTCTGATGACTTTTTGGAGAGGACTTAAATGACTATCACCTCGACCCCCGAGTACGATTACTTGCTTATTTGTTAAATCTCTAAGGAGAATTGTATGTATATAATGTCGATTCGTAACTATGATGGCAAGGTTCTATTTGACAAGTTCCGAGTACCATACGAAAGAAACTGGATTTGACTATGACCATTGGCTCGGTTTTAAAATGATAGTCTGTTTTGATTGATTCTATGGAATCCGTGTAAAGGTATGAAATGAGAATTCGTATGCATATGATTTTATTACGTAACTATGATTTCCGAAACTCTATTTGACATGTTCCCGAGTAACAGTCGGAAGGAACTTAATGTGACTATGATTCTGTGACACGAGCGTTGATCTGTTAATTATTAGTTGAGCTTCAAAGATGAATTGTGTGAATGTGTATGTGGCTTCTTATTACTCTGCTCGTGCCTACTATGACATCATTCACCGAGTCCCGGGCCGGGTACGTATTCGTGCACAGTTGATATGATATTTCACCGAGTCCCTCACTAGAGGGCCGGGTACGGTATACATATGATGACTCCACCGAGTCCCGAAAGGGCCGGGTACGTTATCCACCGAGTCCCGAAAGGGCCGGGTACGACCGAGTCCCTCACTAGAGGGCCGGGTACGGTATATGATCACTTCACCGAGTCCCTCGCTAGAGGGCCGGGTACGGTATATGTATATATATATGATGATGTGATATGATGACATGATAATATGATACGATGATTATATGACCTTATTCACCGAGTCCCTCACTAGAGGGCCGGGTACGGTATATATGTTCGATGATACGATGATATGATAATGATATGATTTTACCTACCGAGTCCCTCGCTGGAGGGCCGGGACACGCTATATGTATATGTATATGTACGAGATATGTTTTAAAGGCAAGCCTATGATTTCTGATGGTTATGTCTGTTCTGTACTTCTCAGTCCGGTTATGATTCTGTTTAATGTATTCCGTGCTTTACATACTCAGTACATTTTCCGTACTGACCCCCTTTCTTCGGGGGCTGCGTTTCATGCCGCGGTACACCTGTGTGAGCAAGATATTAGTAGAAGATGTTCCAGCGGGATTGGCGAGCTCCATTTTCTCCGGAGTGCTTGCCGAGTCGATTATTATGTTATGGTTTCATGTTCGTGTTAGAGACTTTGCGGCATGTTTGTCGTGGGTCTAAGATATTTGCTATGTATGCAGCTATGTAAGCCGATGTATAATTACGCATTGTATTATAAGTTTTATATGTTAGAGATTTTATTTGATTTGAAAAAGATGAAAAGCATATTTGACTTTCCGAAAAACTTCCGTTATGTATTTATGTTATGGCTAAGGGCCCAGTATGATTATGAGTGTCACAAGAGTCAGCGGGTTCGCTCGGCCCTAGGTAAGGGTCGGGTGCTGTCACGACCCAACCTAGGGCCGTGACGAGTGACCGGGCTTACCCCGTCTGGGAACTCAACCTTTGCTACTTATACTCGAATATGGCGATCAATAGATTTTTTTTGAAATTCTAGATAAAATACTAAGTCGATGTATAACTCAAAATGTCTTAAAACGTATTGACACATGTACACATACATAAATATATACACGGCGTAAGACAAGGCGGGCCGAAGAGGCTACCGCTACCTCTGTACAATAATATAGAGACTGATAAGACCGAATACCACCCATAATACCCACGCTGCTCGCAGACGTCTAAAAGTACGACTTACAGAACATATACACAAAATTATACCAAAATAGGAACAGCCTCCAGAACAAGTGGAGTTGTCCGACTCCTAGCGCTGATCTCCCCCTAAGCAGCTGGATCGCCGAGTCGCGTCCCTGTACCTGCGGGCATGAAACGCAGCCCCCGGAGAAAGGGGGTCAGTACGGAATATGTACTGAATATGTAAAGCGAGGATAGATAATAACCACCGCGCAATTTAGGAAGGAAGAAGTCATAATCAACCCAATACCTGCAGCCTTCGCTAAAGAAACATAGATAAATGCACAAGTCCTAAAACAAGCTTTAAATAAACAATCGCAATCCCATTAACGTTTTCAAAGTAAGTAATACAATACATCACACGCGCCGCTTCCGGCGAAATAAGGATAGCCCCTTCGGGCAGCCGCTTCCGGCTCGACATCAATAATGGCCCCTTCGGGCATTGCCGCTTCCGGCATAATAATGATCACCGCCCTTCGGGCGTATTAGTAATGATAATGTAAGCATAGTTAGTGAATGAAATAAAATAGTAAAACCTCGCACCCCTTGCGGAGTGGTTTTAGAAGAATAGCACACTCGTACATAAGCCAAGGCCATAGCGCGCCGCACGTAAGCCGAGGCCATAGCACACTCGCTGATCGGCCGAGGCCATCGCTCGCTCGTATACAAACTAAGGCCATAGCACACTTAGGCATAAGCCGAGGCCGCGCACCCCATTCGGAGTGGTTTTGAAAAGTTTAAATAATAAAACCTCGCACCCCTCTTCGGAGTGGTTTTCTTTCAAAAGACAATCAATTTTATGTTTCTTTATACAAAACTAATTTTTTAATTATTATTCCAAATTGAGTCAAGTGAAGCAACACACAAGTCTCGGGACTTGTGGGCCCACCTCGGGTCAAGTCGAGGCGGCGAACATGAATTACAAAGATTAGGCTCCCTAAAGCCATCCACAAAGGTTCCGGAGCGATTCAGATACATTGGCAACCGTTACAAAGGTTTAAGCATTTTTTGACCAAAAATAAGGATTTTAGTTCAATTGCGCTGAATGAATAGTATGCAAAATCAAACTCGGGTTTCCAAGAGCAGAACTATTCGCGAGGTTCCGATCTTCACCTAGTATGACTAGGACATGCCAAAGGAAGGAAAGGTAGGCTTTACATACCTTGTTCGCGTCTTACGCTCGTCTGAGCTCCACTCCCGTTTCTACCAAAATCTACAATTGGTCATAATTACCAAATGTAAGTTACAAGCTTTTAAGAACTCAAGTTTAGATCCATATTTGCCTACCGAAATTTCGGCAGCATTTCCCCTATAAATTCAACATCCCCGAGCATTAAACTCGGCTTAAATGACAACAACCAATCCAACAACAACATCAACAACACCAACAACAACAACAACAATCACTACAAATCACAATATAACACAACTAATCTTCTTTCCAACATAATGCTATAGCTTCCATTCCGGCTTCACCTTTCCAACTTCATATCAACATTCTCAAATCTATTTACTAATCCAAAACCATTCAAATACAATTCGGAAACATTTCATATCATTTCTACAAAATACTCGCAAAATATACAAAATATACAAACTTTCTACTAAGGCCACAATGCCTCCAAAACTTTTAATCTTTGGCCTACATATTCATAGCATGTTTCCTTCTTCCAATTTCATCAACAATCATCATAATTGCATCTTACAATTTCATTTCCATGTTAATATAAAACTAGAATAAAATCATATAATTCCTACAACAACCTAACAATGGATTTTTCATTCCAACTTGAACCATTCTCCTTTCATTTACTCCACAAGAACACAACAACACAATTAATACATTAAATAAATTCAATCCTTCTCCCTTTCATGCATGGCACCCCACGGCCACATCACACACATGCACATACACACAACAATTCCATAATTTTCATGCAACTCTAATCACTATAACACATATACCCATTCCATAACACAAAAACATGGAATTCTTACCTTTTCCTTCAAATTCCAACTTGTCGCAAACGTAGTTTTCTCGCTTAACCAATTATACCACGTCGAAGAGCGTCTTGCACTTGTCAAGAATTAAAGGAGGATGAGATTTTTGGATGAAGCCTAAAGGACTTGGAATTTTCTTTTTTTTTTTCAAGAGGTTTCGGCCGAATGGCCCTAGATGTTGCTCTCAAGTTCTTTTGATTTTTCTTGAACATTCTAGGATGAATACTCATATATATATATATGCCTCCTTAATAGGGCACATGCTTGGCACATGGAAATTTTGTTAATGTGGTGGGTTTGGGCCTATTAATGGCCGGCCACCACCCTCAATTTTGGGCCTCATTTTTCCCATTTTTTTTTGGCCCAATTCTTCATGAATCGTATTTGCAATTCCCGAAACAAATTTCCAAAATTCCAATTTTGCCCCTAGGCCTTCTCCGATGATTCCGCGTCAATACTTCTCATGAACAACTTATATGCTAAATAAAATCAAAATATGGCCTTACTCCTTACAAGTCACATCTATGTCCGATTTTCCCGAATGTGCAAAACACGGGATATAACAGGTGCCCATCACACCCTATCGGATTAAGGGTGTGACACTATATCTTCTGCTTTGCATACTCAGTACATATTTCGTACTGACCCCCTTTCTTCGGGGTCGCGTTCATCTCTCCGCAGTACGTACGCACGCCCGGTGATCCGCCGCCCAGACACCCTTTCGTCGTTTGGAGTGCTCCCCTTATTCCGGAGCCACATTTTGGTATATATTCATTCGTTGCATATGTATATGTTTGTTCAAGGGTACGGCGGGGCCCTGTCCCGTCATATGATTCTGTTGGTCTGTTTAGAGGTCTGTAGACGTGTATGTGGGTTATGCCTATTCGTATGTGTGTGTTCGTATGATATATGTTCGGGCGATCCCATTCGCCGTGCGGCCCCCTTGTCGGCTTGCATTTGTATATGTTTTGGGCCGTTGCGCCATTTGATAGCCTTGCCGGCTTCGATATACATATGTTTGTGTTTGAGACGCTTGAGATAATTTGAGACAAATGGCTCGATATTTGTATACGCATAAGCTATCTGTTTGTGATTCGGATTTACGAATGTGTTTGGGTGCCCAGTTCGGGCACTAGTCGCGGCCTACGGGGTTGGGTCGTGACACAATGTTGATCAACTTTTAAAGCTGTAAGACTCACTACTATGTAAACCATGTGAAGCTGAAGGTAAAGACTTTGTGAACAGATTATTTTCAGGAAAAAAAAAAAGAAACAAGGCTGGTCTTCAAGAGATAGAACTGGAAAGAACATTAAGCTTAATGAAATACTGCATCTATTACAAATAAGAATGTATTCCACCTAAACTTTAAAAAGTGGATTAGGTAAATAAAGCTTTCATTTACTCTAATAAATTATAACTGCTTATTTTTTAAGTATTCTTTCAAGTAGGATGGTCTAACAACATATAGATTCATATACGTTTAGCTCTATGATTTTGATACAGTCTTTTGATATATTGACAAATAAATTTCGGTCCAACCAAGCATGTGGTTCTAATTACTCAGAATATTCCTCTGTTTAGGTCGATATGAGAGTTCCTGGTTCTTTTTTTTTTTTATAGTCATTTGATATAAAATTAATTTCTATCCAACTAAGCCTGTGGTTTTCATTATTTAGAATATTTCTCTGTTTTGGTCGATAAGAGAGTTTGTATTTTCTACAAGAACACATGTATCAGGATAATAAGTAGTTGGATGCTGCTGAACTGATCTGGAGCAGTGTTGCACAACCTAAACATAGGTTTATTGTGTGGTTGGTTGTTAAATGAAGATTGCTAAAGTTGCACATTCCAGTGGATGATTTTTTTTGGTAAAGTAATCAAATTTCATTAGTAAAGCATCAAGAAGATGCAAGGTTACAGGTGGGCAAAAGAAGCTGCTTCAATCAAAACATGAAGCAAACTTAGACAAAAAACCTGTAAAACAGCCAAAAGGAATCCTGCCTATTGAACTAAGCTAAGCAAAAGATAGGGAAGTAACAAAATCTAAAGAAGGAATCCAGTGGATGATTTGAACTGCTGCTTGTGTAATTCTGCTACTTTGGAGACTTCACAACACTTGTTTGCTGAGTGTGTTTGGTTCAAGACTATTAGGGAGGCTTTGTTACAATGGGTTGGCATTCAACTGTAGCATGGGACTGTTAAGCAAATTTTTGCCAGTATAAAAAGGAAGCATTGGAAACAAATGCAGAAGGAAGTTGTTGCTGCTGTTTGTGGGGCAATGATTTACCATACTTGGATGGCTCGGAATGGGAAATTTTTTCAAGGCTCACATGACATACAGAGGGAGTGGTAACACAGATAAAGAAGGAAATAGTTGCTAGATTAACTTTACCTTGCTGATGTTGGGAGGATGATGTACAAATAGCCACTTTTCTGCTAGCTGATGAAAATTTAGCCACCATTTCAAAAGTATTTAGCGCAACTTTACAATGAGTTGGACAATAATACACCTAAAATAAAAGTTGAATTGCTAGAGAGCAAATCCCAGATTGTAAAAAGGAGAAATTGCTAATATATACAGCTAAATCAAGCTATACAAATTTTGATGAAATTTAAAGAAACTGCATTAGCACCATAGCGTAGGGCAGACTTAAAACATAGGACAACTTCTAATTAAGCTAGATTGCTACGAGTTTTCCTGAATTATTCTACAATACTACGTACTTTGGTTGTATTAATTCACGGCGTTCGTGGTTCTACAATTGAAAATTCAAGGATAGGGTCATGAAGGTTATGGTTCTACGACTGAGAACTCAAAGATTGAAGATAGCGTCATAGACTACGTAGTTCTACAACTGAGAACTCGAAGATAGAGTCATATAGTTCGTAGTTCTACAATTGAGAAGTCAAAAATATAGATACTACAATTGAGAACTCAAGGATAAAGTCATACAGTTTGTGGTTTACAATGACAACTCAAGGATAGAGTCGAACTGTGTTGCTATAATTTAGCCACCACCGCCACCTTTGCGACGGGAGTATATGAACAACCCGTCTCATAACACGAAAATACCCAACTGAAACATAACAAGAAATCAGCCATCTATAGTTCAGTGAAACTTGCCAGTGCCTTTTCTCATAATATGCCAACAGTATGAGCTATGATACAATTAAAGCTCATAATTCATCAGATGAATAAATGGTAATGTGAATGTAGAATATTTCATATTAATTGACACTTTTGATTATCTCACAATTTTTAGTCAAAACCTGCTCCAACTTAATTCCAGTTTGAGGGATTTAAAGAGGCTTAAGACTTCAATTCATGAATCTAAATGATTTCTAGTTTGATCCGACGATCCGGGAAGGGGCAGTATTTGAGTCCTCGATATTTTAAATGAGAATCCTCTATGAATAAACTTTTATATATAACAAATGTTTCAATTCCATTCAGTTCATATGACAACTTCAAAAGTATTGAAACATCCTAGCAAAGTTTTTATGAACCTACAAAGACAGTTTCTTGTGCAGAAAACATAAACAATAGAAAACCCAAACAAACAGCAAGGGACATAGTTCTGTATACCAAAAAAAAAAGACTCTAACCTAGTGTTTACACCAAACTGATAACTGCAAGCCATGTGTCTTGCACACATACACACATGTATTCTCACTTTCGTTTTTAACAGCTAAGGTTATATTGCTTGGTTTGGAATCATTCTGAAGCAAGTGTTAGCTGTAACTAACAGAAGATTTAGCTACAATTAACGAATTTTCCCTAAAAATTTCTATCTAATGAAAATAATTTCATATAGCATTGCAATAATTCCATCACAGAAAAAAAAAATTAATCTACTAACCTGTTAAATGATCCAATATATTGATCATTTGAAGATGATGGTGATGAAGGTTGACCAAACACTGCACTTGCAAGCCGTTCATATTTACTCTCTAGCTCATCCATACGTTCACATTTGTTCTCTAATGTTATATCCCGCATTTTGTACGTTGGAATATTTTAAGACAATTGCGGGAAGTTAAGGGCAAGGCCATTCTCCGGTTTTGTTTTAATGCACAAGTTGCTTGCAAATATTATGGGCATGGATTATTAAGGAAACTTTGGGGTTAAGGTGAAATTTTGGAAATTAGTAGTTCATGAAAAATAAGGCCACATGTAGTGTGGGCCATGGCTACATGGAAGATTAATATATGTAGAGTTAGATGACTTGTTAAGACATTTTCATCATGTTCATCTCTTGGAAATTTCATGAAACTTGGAGAAATTTGGAGGGAAAAAAAAAGGAAAAACAAAAGGAAAGGGAGAGCACATGGCCGGCCATGTGCTTGGCCATGTGCATGGTCATGTGCCATATTAATATATATATATGTGGAGGGATGATCAAAGAAGGCAAGCTTTCTTCATTTTAGGTTCTAGAGAAATCAAGAGAAAGAAAAGAAAGAGAGAGAGAGCCACGGCCAAGGAGCTGGCCGAAACTGCCCTTGGAAGTTGATCATGGGAAAATTATTTTTCTTCTAGTTTTCTACTAATAGGTAGTCCCTCTACGACGTGGAATAGTTGTTGGAGCAAATCAATCGTTCGTTGTGGCCTTGAAGGGTTCTAGCCGTGGAAAACATGGATGGAAGAAGGTGAGCTTTGAGCTTCTTTACATGTTTGGTAGGTGTTTATACATGTTGTGATATGTAGAATGAATGAAGTTCATGAAGTTATGGGGTTGTGTTGTGTGGCCGTGTATATGTAGTATAATATGGAAGTAATGAACTAATTCATTTAGCATGTTGGATTGTTGTATTATGAATGGTTGTGCATGTTGGAATGTGTTGAAATAGATGAAACTCATGAAACCTTGCATGTTGGGGGTGTAGCCGTGAGTATGGTTGGTTGGTGTAGGAAGAACGAATTAAATTGATTTAGTGTTCTTGGTTGATTGTGGTGTAGATTCTATGATGAAAATGAGTGTTTGATGATTTAAATTGAAGACAAGATTGTTGCGGGCTGATTTGGAAAATTTATATGAATTTAATATAGATTCTTGTATTGATGGAAATATTGTTGCTAACATATGGAATTGTTGTTATAGTTATGAAATCGAAAGAGAGGAATGTGTTGTTATTGTTCTTGTTGAGTTAGAAGGTTTCGGGTAAGATTGGATGTTGGTTTGGACATCTTGGATTGCCTATCGATATTGTTATTATGATTGTTGGTTTGGTTGTTGTGATTTGGCCGAGTTGAATTCTCGGGGTCGATGGATTTATAGGGGAAATGCTGCCCAAATTTCCGTAGACAAAGTGTTAATTTGAAATCGGATTCTTAAGTGCTTATGGCTAATGGTTGATATCTAATGGCGTGATTGTAGATCGTGAGAAGCCAAGGGATAAGTTTGGATTAGCCTAGGGAGCGGCCAAGGTATGTTAAGGCTCGTCCCTTTCTTTCAAAGGCATGATTCTTAGATTACGATTTCATAAATGCTTTCATAACTTTGTTGTTTTCAAAAGTTTTGTTTTCAAAAGAATTGTGTCCCTAAACGAGTCCGAAACTACGAACGACCGTAACTTCCGTATATGGTCTCGGATTGCTATGAAACGTTCGTAGAAGTCTCTATAACGAGTAATAATCCTTAACTTTCATAGGCGGGCCCGGATCGGGTTGGCGCTCGTCCGTGGGCCCCGCGACTTTCCTTGGTTGGTTCTGACGACCTATTGTTGAAAAGAATTCTAAAGTGTTTTACAATGACAACGATGATGTCAAAAATGAGAATATTTTCCTACGATGAATATGATGACGATGATTCCATGATTAAAGGTTCTAAGTTCATGATTTCAAAGACGACATGAGAATGTTGAGCTATTTCTTGATTTCTCAATTTTATTCATAAATGATGACTGTTTTTAAAGATTCCAAAGTGTATGAATTGATGCCTTACGATACTGTTTTACGTTTTCTCATGATATCACTCTTCATTGATAGTCTCGCCTAATTGTCCTAGTTCCTTCAAGGTGAGGCAAAGCGCCCATAGTTATTCCATAATATAATCGGAGGTTACCGACCTTACGTCACTCCGATAGAGTTATAGTTTTTCTTTGGGCTCTCATGCATGCTACTTATATAATATATGTATATGGGGAATACGGGAAAAGGGCGAGAGCGCTATAGACGCTGGGATATAAACACGGTACATGTATCCGTACTTGACTTGATATCGTCCCGGACGCGGGATGCCCGGACGCGGGATTCATATATATTTATTTATGGTTACATGAATCGGCTGCCGACGCCTCGGCAATATAATATGTTCTATTTTCTATATATTTGAAAGAAATGTTTTTCAAAGGAAAGATAAGCATGCATGGCATCCGCCCTCAGAGGCATTCATATGTACAGGTTACAGCTTTACATGATATGTTCCATACGTACAGATCCCTCTTGTACAATATGTTATATGGATCGAGCTGCGTATTCCGCAAAGACTAATCAGGCTTGGTTCCGCCCAAAGGGGCACTCAAATGTACAGGTTACTCTTTTATCTCATGAAATGCCCTATGTTGTCGTCCTGTGACTATTCATGTTTTGTATCCTTTCACATACTGTTACTCATGCCTTACATACTCAGTACATTGCTCGTACTGACGTCCCTCCTTGTGGACGTTGCGTTCATGCCGCGCAAGTACACCCAGATGAGTTGAAGATATTAGCAGAAGATGTTCCAGCGGGATTGGCGAGCTCCATTTTCTCCGGAGTGCTGCCGAGTCAGAGCACTATTATATGGTTCCATGTTCTATGTTAGAGACTTTGCAGACAGCGTCATGTGTATAGTATGTTGGTCTATAAGCGGCTCCATAAGCCGACGTGTTGATATATGTTGTATTACAGACTTCGTGCGATTACAGATACCGTTGGACATAAAGAAGGCGGAAAGCATATTTGTTTCCTGAAAAGTTCTATTATGTATTCATGCTATGAGTAAGAGCCCAATATGAATACGAGTATTACGATAGTCAGAGGGTTCGCTCGGCCCTAGGTAAGGGTCGGGTGCCCATCACACCCTATCGGAAATTGGGGTGTGACAAAGAGGTATCAGAGCAGTTCGTCCTAGGGGTTGTCTGCAAAGTCGTGTCCAAAGAGAGTTCTGTTTATGGTGTGAAGTCGGCCACATTTATAAACAGGAGGCTACGGGGCATCTAGGATGGTTACTCTTTTTTTACGTCTTAGATCGTGCCATAGAGCCAAGTCGTAGGAAATGGGATTTTCGATACTAACCTGTCACACCCTTAATCCGATAGGGTGTGATGGGCACCCGACCCTTATTTAGGGCCGAGCGAACCCGCTGACTAACCTAATACTCATAACCTCGCTGGCTTTCCAATCGTAACATCAATACATAATGAAATTTTTTCGAACAATAATATACTTTTGCCTTTCTCGAATCAATGAAAATTTGTAACATATAGGAACATACAGAGCTTATATTACAATGCGTAATAACTCGTCGGCTTACATAGCCGCTCACATAACCGATATCTTATACCCACGACACTGTCTGCAAAGTCTCTAACACAGAACATGATACTACAACATAATACTTTGACTTGGCCGCACTCCGGAGCAACTGGAGCTCGCCAATCCCGCTGGAACATCTTCTGCTAATGTCTTCAACTCATCTGGGTGTACCTGCGCGGCATGAAACGCAGCCCCCGAAGAAAGGGGGTCGACGAATATGTACCGAGTATGTAAAGCATGAAATGTAGTAAGCGATCATGCGAAGTAAAGAGTACGAAAATCATAAGACTTGCCTTTTGAAAACATTTGTCATGCATATGCATATATCGGTAAGTAAAATCTTATCATAATCATATCGTCATATCATCGTACATATATGCCGTACCCGGCCCTCTAGTGAGGGGCTCGGTGAGTAAAATCAAATCATAATCATGTATGCATGCAGATATACATATATACATACCGTACCCGGCCCTCTAGTGAGGGACTCGGTGAATAACGTACCCGGCCGCCATCTCCATCTCATCACATCATCATATCATATATTTATATAGCGTACCCGGCCCTCTAGTGAGGGACTCGGTGAACAATGCAGAGAAGTTGCACGAATGCGTACCCGGCCCGGGACTCGGTGAAGGACATATTGAGCTTGCACGAGCGAGTAGTGAGAAACCATATGCATATAAAATCATAATCACAGACCACTCGAAGTAATCATAATGAATCGTCATTCGAAATCCGGACAATAGTTATATCAAAAAGCTTTTGGACATTATTCGGATACATATCGCAAATTATAAGCACAATGGAGTGTCATAAAGATCATAATCATATGTCAAATCAGATCCGATAGCTAAAAACTTCCGGAATTTATTAGTCATTATGGAACTAATACAAGCATATCGAAGTGGTCCGAGCCTTCCCAAATGAGTTGGCGTTCGTAAATTCGGAATCATTTATGAAACAAACTCTTTTTGAAAACAAACTGTTATGCAATCCCTGAAATCCATTCGTGCGAAAAACATAGAAATCATAATTTGACTACATTAAGAATATGAGTGTCAAGAACGATTATGGATCATAAACATGTTCGGACCGCAAGAGTAGAGTTACCTCGTAATTCGTGTCATAACTTAATTTTAACTAAGACATGCCAAGGAAAGAAGGGGCGGGCTTTACATACCTTAGCCACTTCCTAAGCTAATCCGAATTCGAGTCTCAACTCTCCAAAGTCTACACAACGTCAATAAATATCGAATATTAGTCATAAACATCAAAGAATCCAATTCCACGCCATTACTTTTTCTACCGAAATTTCGGCAAAGATTTCCCCCGTATAAATCGAACATCCCCGAGAATTCAACTCGGCTAAATCAACAACAACCAAACCAACAAGCATGATAACAATATCCATAAGTGATTCAGAACGCATTCTAACATCAATAATTCCTTTCTACACAATTCGACAACATTCCATTTATATTCCAATAAACTACATACGTTCAATTCAATACCAATGCTCACATATTCGATTACTAATCCGCAACCATTCATACATGAGTTAAGTACATTTCAAGCGACCCATACAATATACAAACAAATCCACCGCCAACATGCTATGCCATCCGAAACTCTCTAAACTTGGCAAGAGCAACACAATGCATTCTTTTCTTCCAAATTCATCAATGACACCAATAATCCATACATTCACAACATTATTTTCATAAATTCAAGGAAGCATACTAGAACCACATTACCTTCCAATTCAGCCCACACAATTAAAATCTTAACTTGAATCATTAAAACTCCATTTCACATCATAGAATTCACATCGACGACAACCAAACTACCACATAAAATTAGCTCATTCCCTAACACCCAAAACAATACCATTTTCGGCCAACACCACAACACACACATTCCATGATTTTCATCCGTTTCTACACATTACAACAACACTCAAAACATGCTAAATACAATTAAATCATTATTCCTACACTATATGGCACTTACACGGCCACACACACAACACTATATTTCCATGAATTCCATGCATTTCTACACTTCACAACACACATAAACCATGCACAACCACCTACAAGACATGTAGAGAATTAAATCTCACCTTCCACTTATTTCTCCTTCGGCTAGAGTTGGCAAATCGCGACAACAAGCGGCTTTCTTGTTCCAACAACTATTCCACGTCGACGAGGACCTTTCAATTGGTATGAAAGCTAGGAGAAACAAATTTTTCTTGGAAAATTTTTCATGGGGCTGGTTCGGCCAGCCCCTTCTTGTCCGTTCTCCCCTTCTTTTTTTTCTCTTCTTTTCTCCTTAAGTTTCTAGAATTGAAAAAGATGAATAATCATCTCTTGTCCATATATTTATATATATATAATAGTGTGCACATGACCATGCACATGCTCCATGTCTTTCTCTTTTTTTTTTTCTTTTTCTTTTCTCCAAATCTCTAGAATTTTCCTAGGTCACAAAGGATGAAAAATGATGAATTGTTATCTTTTAAATAACATGTACTAAACTTCCATGTGGCCATGGCCCACATGCCTTCATTTTCATGAAATGGCCAACTTTCCATATTTAACTTTTGGCCCCAAATTTTCCTTAATAATCCATGCAAATAAATCGTTGGCAACTTATGTCTTAAAACAAAGTCGGAAAAAATAGCCTTGTCTTCAACTTGTCGCAACTAACTTAAAATATTCCGACGTACAAAATGCGAGATATAACATCCTTCCCCCCTTTAGAACATTCGTCCTCGAATGTTCAACTAGTCGTAAAGGGTCTTAAGGATCTCGAGGGGGTTTCCTTTACTACCATAACATGAAATCTCATTCACCAATCATATTTCCCCTTCATCTCCTCCTCAAGTTCGCAAGTCATTTCCTTCCTGTTATCATTCTGCCACGGTGCCTCAACGGAAGCTACACCTTTAGCACACAACCTTTTTGTCTTACAATTGGTGTAATAAAGTTCGGTGTATATCGGTTTAAGCTCGTCCTTCTTGTTGAATCCGATGGATGATATCTTCGAGCATACCCATTCGCTTTAGAATTTTAAGTGTCGATACCGATTGTCGTCATATGATTTCTCGCCGTTTCGAGCTACTAATAGCCGTTCCCTGCCTTGACCATTATCGGTTGACACAATTTCAAAAAAACTGGCGTATAAATTCACTCTCCTTTTTGTGGCCAACTGGTTTTGATCACTTGCCTAAATCGTCTTACAAACTTTCTTTACTTATCTTGTTACATTTTTAGCACATTGTCTCATGTCGTTCCCTTATCTTTAATCCGAACTCTTCTATCGTCCCTCTGCTCAGATCTTGCTCTCAACTTTCCTGTCACTCGTGATGTTGCAAGCTTTACCCGAGTGTACGAAGGGGGTCAAATCATTCTAAGAACCGCCTCAACATAGCTTCACTAATCCCATAGCTTCACTAATCCTTACGTTCCACCTTATCTTTACCTTTCTTCTCCTCCACCAGCGTCAGAATACATTTTTTTTTTGTTCAGCCGTAAGCATGTCTTGTTCGTTCTCAGCACTAGTTCCACCTCGGTAATTTACCTTGACCCATCCTAACATCTTTTCTTAAGGCACCTAAAGTATTATCACCGAATTGTTGTTACCGATCCTGAACTTTTCTCGTTACGCATTCACTTGGTCTCACCTCCAGTGTATAAATATTCATAGGTAATATGACTGCCCTTGCGCGACCTGCATATTTAAACTTAGTCACGATCGCTCCTTCTCCTGGTTCGTACTATTTCACACCTTACTTCCGTGCTTGCATTTGCTAGGAGTCTATCTTGTCATACTCCCTTTTCCCTGCTTTTCTTACTTTCCAACATAGGGAATTTTCTACTGCTAGCAACCACTCTATTGCCTATCCTTTAACCTCTACTCCCGTGTAGCCGTACTATCTTTCACAATGCCTCCGTAAGCTACTCGTTACTTTTCTTTATCATATTCCCTCTTTCCGTCTCCATTTTCTAATATCATGTTATGTCGGATACTTACAATTAATTCTCAGCGCCATCTCGATTATTTCCTTGACTTCTATCCTTTTACTGCTGGCTTCTTGGTCTCCCTAGCTTGTCTCAAAGAAAGGGATTAACCTGCGGCCCAATCACTCGTAGCCGGGACATTGTAACATCGATTGTCTTCGTCTTACACTTGTATCTCTCTCCCTCGCTTCCCCCCTTTAGGGGTGTACTTATACTATCGCCAAATTTTACCTTGCCCTAAATTCGTATTTCCAATCTCAACTAAGCGGTACTTTTATCCCGACATTTTAATTCCCTTGCCGTTCATTCACTCATTTTCTTTCCTTTCCAATATCATTGTATTAACACTCTCCAAGCTTAACTTGTAGTGAAATCAACATCAGCTTGCCTTGTAACATTTGCACTCTTTACATATTTTTCCACTTGAAGCTCGTTACCGTGTCCGATTAATGCCTTCCATATACCACCCCGTTGATTGCCGGCATACATTTATCCGCTGATTTAACCATATACAGGATATCCTGTGCGTACCTATGTACACACATAGTCCCTACTATCTTGCTTACAAGATATCTCCATACACTATTCCGACTCACCCTAATCTTAAAATTGTAATGCACTTTCTTCCTCTTTATCGGTCTGGTCCGCCCCGTTCTGCGCGACCTTTTAGGGTTTCTGCCCACTCCTCGGACTCTTAATTTGTCCTTAAGTCACTCTAACTCCTCATTTACTTCTTGCGTCTGAATTTGTAGAATTTTCAGAAAACTTCCCAGGGGGTCACCCATCCCAGGATTTCTCTCGCTTCAAAGACGCTTAACTTTGAAACTTCGATGAAATACGATGCCTCAACGCCGCATAATCGCGTCCACCTCACCGCATGACCTCCGTCACGTGATCTGGGGTAAGTCGAAGTCTTAACGGAGTTCGAAGCGCTCTTATAGCATAATTACTATTTTACCCCTCTTTTGGTCCTCGGTATTCACCTTTCATCTGTGGATGTGATTACTTTTCGTCTTGAACTTTCAGGTCCCCAATGGCGACGAGCTCACTTTGATCGTCATTACTTATAGATGCTTGATTACCGGCCTTTGGATTTCTGCTCCCGTTTTACCCTGTTCCTCGTCTTTTCTGTAACCGAGTCTTTCACATTCCCGTCACGGCCTACCGGCCCTTTTTCGGATTGTCTTTTAGAATAACAAGCCCTTCCAAATTCTTTTTACCGTATCAACATCAACCTTCTAATTATTCTTATCCCCAATTCGGCAATAAACTTTTTTATTTATTATTTTTTTTCAGTGTCGGCCATATTCGTAGCTTAGTCAAATCTTATCGTTGCTATTGGCACGACTCTTTAAGACATATTACAAATCTATATCTCATTTTCACTTTATTTATGAGAAAATTTCGGCAGAGTTTCCTCTGTAACTGTTACTTTCCCAAAACCTGTACACAGGAAATACCAACAATGCCTCACAGGGCCAACACACATATATGCATATCGCATCATATCACAGCCTCACAGGGCTCCCATTATCGACAACAGTATAAAATAGTGAACGTACCTCATATTTCCAACTCAAACGGCACCTGTTACACTTTCTTGTTTACCTTCCCCTTTTAATCTTCACCTGTATTCCAATCGTACTTCACTATCTTGCCCGGCATATATCTTTCATATCATTACTTACCTGCGTACTTCGTAGCTTCCAACGTCGCTAGTCGCTTTCTTCCATAAGTGCCATTTCCCTACCGAAATCAAAGGTCAATGTCGGGAATTTCCTATAACTTGGCTCTACAAAGACGATCTAAAATGCCAAAGAAGAGTAACCATCCTAGATGCCCCGTAGCCTCCTGTTTATAAATGTGGCGCGCTTCACACCATAAACAGGACTCTACCGGACACGACTTTGCAGACAACCCCCAAGACGAACCGCTCTGATACCAATTTGTCACACCCTTAATCCGATAGGGTGTGATGGGCACCCGACCCTTATTTAGGGCCGAGCGAACCCGCTGACTAACCTAATACTCATAACCTCGCTGGCTTTCCAATCGTAACATCAATACATAATGAAAATTTTTCGAACAATAATATACTTTTGCCTTTCTCGAATCAATGAAAATTTGTAACATATAGGAACATACAGAGCTTATAATACAATGCGTAATAACTCGTCGGCTTACATAGCCGCTCACATAACCGACATCTTATACCCACGACACTGTCTGCAAAGTCTCTAACACAGAACATGATACTACAACATAATACTTTGACTTGGCCGCACTCCGAAAACCGGAGCTCGCCAATCCCGCCGGAACATCTTCTCGCTAATGTCTTCAACTCATCCGGGTGTACCGCGCGGCATGAAACGCGACCCCCCGAAGAAAGGGGTCGGTACGGAATATGTACTGAGTATGTAAAGCATGAAATGTAGTAAGCGGGATCATACTGAAGTAAAGAGTACAGAAAATCATAAGACTTGCCTTTTGAAAACATTTGTCATGCATATGCATATATCGGTAAGTAAAATTTTATCATAATCATATCGTCATATCATCGTACATATATGCCGTAACCGGCCCTCTAGTGAGGGGCTCGGTGAGTAAAATCAAATCATAATCATGTATGCATGCAGATATACATATATACATACCGTACCCGGCCCTCTAGTGAGGGACTCGGTGAATAACGTACCCGGCCCTCTAGCAAGGGACTCGGTATGCCATCCTGGCCGCCATCTCCATCTCATCACATCATCATATCATATATTTATATAGCGTACCCGGCCCTCTAGTGAGGGACTCGGTGAACAATGCAGAGAAGTTGCACGAATGCGTACCCGGCCCGGGACTCGGTGAAGGACATATTGAGCTTGCACGAGCAGAGTAGTGAGAAACCATATGCATATAAAATCATAATCACAGACCCACTGAAGTAATCATAATGAATCGTCATTAGAAATCCGGACAATAGTTATATCAAAAAGCTTTTGGACATTATTCGGATACATATCGTACATTATAAGCACAATGGAGTGTCATAAAGATCATAATCATATGTCAAATCAATCCGAGCCTGCCTCGGAATGTTACGGACATTAGTCATTATGGAACTTCCTACAAGCATATCGAAGCGGTCCGATGTCACACCCCGATCTTACTAGGGTGTGATGGGCACCCGACCCCATATACGGAGCCGAGCGAACCCGCTGACTCTTAATACACATATGAACTTATGGATCAGTTAGAAGTGAATACATAAAAAAAAAAAATTCCATAAGTAAAACTTGACATCACATAAGACTCGTGACACGAAACATAATAACATATCGGCTGCTGGAGCCGCTTCAGACTGACAACCCAATACCCACGACTCTGTCTGCAAAGTCTCTAACTCCGAACAAATCATCATGGCACCTATACTCTGACTCGGCAGCACTCCAGGACAAGTGGAGCCTACCAACTCCGCTGGGCATCTTCTATGCTAGCTTCAGCTCATCTGGGTACACCTGCGCGGCATGAAACGCAACCCCCGAAGAAGAGGGGTCAGTACGAGCTATGTACTGAGCATGTAAGGCAGGAGTAGCAACATAGTAAGAAATACAAGCATGAACAATAACGAGATATCATATCGCGAGATAAAGGAATAACCTGTACATATGAACAATAACTGCATGGAAACATAGAACATATCATAGGGTAGCGGAGTAACCTGTGCATATGAGTGCCCCTGGGGGCGGATGCCATGCATGCTTATCTTTCTCTTGAAATTAAAACATTTCTTTCATATATATAGAAAATAGAACATATTATATTGCCGAGGCGTCGGCAGCCGATCCATTTAACCATAAATGTATATATGTCCCGCGTCCGGGCATCCCGCGTCCGGGATGATATCAAGTCAAGTACGGATACATGTACCGTGTATAACCCAGCGTCTATAGCGCTCTGCCCTGCTCCCATCTTCCCCATATACATATATATACTTATATCATAGCATAGCATGCAGGGGAGCCCAAAGAAAAGCTATGACTCTATCGGAGTGACGTAAGGTCGATAACCTCCGATCGCAATATGGAATAACCATGGGCGCTTCGTCTCACCTTGAAGGAACAATTTATATAAGGCGAGACTATCAATAGAGAATAACTTCATTGAAAAAAAACATATAACAGAATCATAAGACATCATTTCGTTTACTTTAAAACCTTTGAAATAGTCATTATCCAAAAATAGCTTAACATTTCATATCGTCATATTCGTAGTAAGAACATATCCTTGACATATTCGTCATATACTTTTTCTCATATCTGGCATCATCATAATCATCATAGAACCATAGTCGTCGTTTTAGTCATTAAGACTTTCAATATTGTAAAACTTGGTTTTTTGGAGAAAAATGAATATTTTGGAAAACATTTGCAAACTTTTAGGAAGGAAAATCATGCCTTGGGGTCAATGGTTTAGTTAGAACAGCTATTGTTTGGTAGTCAGAATGATAACCAAGAACTCCCATTAACTATAGTACGGAAATAAGCCTAATGGGATAATAGGAGGGAATTCGGGAATAGTGGGCCCACCTCGGTCAAATGATGCGGCGTACACAATTTACGTACGTTAAGCTTCATGGAGTCACTTATGAAGGTCTAAGGGTCACTCGGTTCCATTTGGGCAAGTTAGAGATGTTTAAACAATTATTTCAATAAAACACACCAACTTAATTCAATTCTATTGAATGAAAAAGGGGAAATTTCAAGTTCGGATTTCTAGGAATGGAATCATCCCCGAGGCGCGTATTCAAGCCTATTATGTCTACGACATGCCAAAGAAGGAAGGTGAAACCTTACATACCTTTTCTGCTTCGTTTGCGACTCCAAATTCAAGTCCCAAATTCGCCAAAATCTACAAATTGGTCACATTTACCCAAACATTAATTAGGGTATTTAGGAGTTGATTCTTTAAAGCAACACTTTATCTGCCGAAATTTTGGCAGCATTTCCCCTGTAAATACACCGTCCCCTAGAATCTATCCTGGCCAATTTCGATCAACAACAATCCCGGGAATTCAACCCGGCCAAATTATTAACAACAATACCAACAATTGTACCAACAGCATCAACAATCCATTCAACGTACATTCCAACATTAGTAGCTCTTTTTACATATTCCAACAACATTTCCTTCCTTCCATACTCATGAAATATAACCATCACACATTAACAATACCATTCATGTA
>NC_081343.1:20557641-20603662 GCF_029784015.1 Lycium ferocissimum
CTAATGATTGATACCTAATGACATTATTCTAGACCGTGAGAAGTCGAGACGTATGTTCGGATTAGCTTAGGAAGCGGCTAAGGTATGTAAAGCTCAACCTTTCTTCCTTTTGGCATGTCTTAGTTGAAAGTAAGTTATGACACGAATCTTGAGATAATTCTATTTCGGTGATCCGAGCATGTTTATGATTCTTATTGGCTTCTTGATATTCGTATTCTTAATGTGGTCAAATCATGGTCCTTACGTCACTTGTATAATTTAATTTCAAAAGTTGCATAAAGGTTTTGCTTTCAAAAGAGTTTTGCTCCTAAACGATTCCGAAACTACGAACGTTCGTAACTTTCACGAAAGGCCTCGGATCGCTTCGATATGTTCGTAGAAAGTCCTAAAGTGAATAATGTTTGTAACTTTCCGAGGCGGCTCGAATTGATTTGACACATGACTATGATCCCTACGGTTCTAGGATATGCTTATGATGTTTGATATGTTTCAAAATGTAACGTCCAAAAGATTTTTGATATAACTTTTGTTCCGACTTTCAAATGATGGTCCGTTTGTGCTATTTCATTGAGTCTCTGGAAATGATTTATGTGCATGGTTTCTCACTACTCTGCTCGTGCATGCCTCAATGCATCCTTCACCGAGTCCCGGGCCGGGTACGTATTCGTGCAACTTATCTGCATTGTTCACCGAGTCCCTCACTAGAGGGCCGAGTACGCTATATATATATGTATGATGATATGATGATATGATGATGTGATGAGATGGGGATGGCGGCAGATGGCATACCGAGTCCTTGCTAGCGGGCCGGGACACGCTATTCACCGAGTCCCTCACTAGATGGCCGGGTACGGTATATATATATATGTATATACGCATGCATATATGATTATGATATGATTTTACTCACCGAGTCCCTCACTTTAGAGGGCCGGGTACGATATATATGTACAATGATATACATGATACGATTATGATATGATTTTATTTACCGATATATGTATATGCATGACAAATGTTTCAAAAGGACAAGTCTTGTGATTTTCCGGTCATTATACTTGTTTACGTAGTTCCTATTTCGATCATGATTCTTTTTTTCGTACTCCATGCTTTACATACTCGGACATATTCGTCGACCCCCTTTCTTCGGGGGTTGCGTTTCGTGCCGCGCGGTACACGCGCGGTGAGCCGAAGATATTAGTAGAGGACGTTCCAGCGGGATTGGCGAGCTCCATTTTCCCCGGAGTGCTGCCGAGTCAGAGTATATGTGTTGTGTTATCTTGGATCATGTTAGAGACTTTGCGTACGTTGTCGTGGGTATAAGATGTCGGTTATGTAAGCGGCTATGTGTGCCGATGTGTTATTACGCATTGTATTATAAGTTCTATATGTTGCAGATTTTCTTTGATTCGAGAAAGGTAAAAAAGCATATTATTCTACGAAAAACTTTCGTTATGTATTTGTGTCATGATTTGAGAGCCAGCGTGATTATGAGTATTATGTGAGTCGTTGGGTTCGCTCGGCCCTAAATAAGGGTCGGGTGCCCATCACGCCCCTAACGAAATTAGGGTGTGATATAGTAGTCTTTTACCTTAATTCCGGCCTGGGTTATTACGTAAGATTCGTAGAGGTTTTTCATCTATTTCGGCCCTATCGAAGTTAACCCGGAATTAGTTAAATTTCATGGAATGATGCTTGTGAGCGTAGCTTCCAAGAGTTGAAGGACGGAGTTGACCTCGAATCCGGACTTAACACTTCCGAAGGGCCGGATGGCTATGTTGTGTCCGTGACGCTTCGGCGTGGGGTTAGGATGTGTATTGATGCGGACGATAAATTTATTTTATGTTTTCGAGGCAGTTGGGAAACATGAAAAGAACTACCCAACTCATGATCTTGAATTGGCTACAGTTATTCATGCACTAAAAATATGGAGACAAGCGCTTGTATGGTGTGCATGTTGATATCTATACGGATCATAAGAGTCTCCAATACATTTTCAGACAAATGGAGTTGAACTGCGGCTTATATGGTTAGAATTATTGAAGGACTACGATGTGAATATTTTATACCACCCCGGGAAAGCAAATGTAGTAGCTGATGCGCTTAGCCGCCGATCTATGGGTAGCCTATGTGAAGTTCCTTCGGAGAAGAAAGAAATGATTCATGAACTCCACCAATTAGCTAATCTTGGAGTACGTTTGATTGACTCAAGTGATGTAGGGGTTAGCGTTAATAAACCCACATTTTCGTCCTTGGATATGGAAGTGAAAGAGCGGCAGTATGAAGATCCTCAATTGAGTCATTATAGAAATATGTGTCGTGAAAAAGAGAAGTCTCCATTTGAAACCTCTATAGAGGGAGTTCTTAGATACCGAGGCAGGCTATGTGTTCCAAACGTTGCAGAATTGCGCCGTCGGATTTTAGAAGAAGTTCATTATTCTCGGTATTCTATTCATCCAGGAGCGACAAAGATGTATCATGATCTCAATATGATGTATTGGTGGGATGGCATGAAAAGAGACATAGCAGAATATCTGGCCCAATGTCCAAATTGTCAGCAAGTTAAGATAGAACATCAAAAGCCAGGGGGATTATTGCAAGCAATGGAAATTCCTACGTGGAAATGGGAAGTGATTAACATGGATTTTATTGTGGGATTGCCCCGTTCCCGAGGCAAGTATGATTCTATATGGGTGATTGTAGATAGATTGACGAAAGCAGCTCATTTTCTTCCAGTCAAAACTACATACTCAGCAGAAGATTATGCGAGGTTGTATATCAAGGAAATTATGAGACTTCATGATATTCCGGTATCTATTATTTCGGAACGGAGGAGCACGGACGGTAAGTTAAATCTTTCCAAGAAGGTCTAGTTACTCGAGTAAGGCTCAGCACGGCATTTCATCCGCAGACTGATGGACAAGCTGAACGTACTATTCAGACTTTGGAGGATATGCTGAGGGCATGTGTTCAAGATTTTGGTGGTAGTTGGGATGACCACTTACCTCTAATTGAGTTCGCATATAATAATAGCTATCATTCTAGCATCCAGATGGCTCCGTATGAAGCTTTGTATGGAAGGAAGTGCAGATCTCCAATTGGATGGTTTGAAATCGGAGAAGTACAATTAATAGGCCCCGAGTTGGTTCAACAAGCTGTGAAAAAAGTCAAAGTGATCCGAGATCGATTATTGACGGCTCAAAGTAGCCAAAAGTCTTATGCGGACAACCGCCGGCGAGATCTAGAATTTCAAGTCGATGATTGGGTGTTCCTGAAGGTATCACCAATGAAAGGGGTGATGAGATTTGGCAAGAAAGGAAAGTTAAGTCCTCGGTATATTGGACCCTATAGGATTATCTGCAAGGTGGGTCAAGTAGCTTATGAGTTGGACTTACCTTCAGAACTTGAATTAGTCCATCCAGTTTTTCATGTCTCAATGCTTCACAAATGTGTTGGAGATCCTACGAAGATTGTGCCAATAGATGATGTTCCGGTCACAGAAAAGCTAGCCTATAAAGAAGTGCCTATTGCCATATTAGACAGGCAAGTACGGAAACTTCGGAATAAGGAAGTAGCTTTAGTCAAAGTCATGTGGCGAAATAACAATCGAGAGGAGATGACTTGGGAAGAGGAGAAGATGAAATCCACATATCCGCATTTATTTCAGCCCCCGGAGGAAATCTATGATGAGCCATCGAGATTATAAGGTATGTACGCTTTTCTTTTATGCATATGGGTCTTGTGTGGCCAATCTATATTGCTATTGTGTTGTGGCCCTGTGAGGAAATGTTATAATGGGTTGTTGTGATAGGATGGTAGCGCCATATTATAGGAAAAACTCTGGCGAAATTTTTCTAGAATCCCCGGTGACTTAACATTCGAGGACGAATGTTCCAAAAAGGGGGGAAGAATGTTACACCTTAGAAATTCCCCGTTAGCGTGCAGTGAATAGGCCATCGAGAGGTATAATGTATACAACATTTTGATAAGCAAGAAATAGCCTTTAATGGTCCTAATTAAGATTTCCGAAGACATTCGAGGTAAGAGGAGAAAATTGTTGAGGAAAGCGAGTCATATGTTGTGTATCGGATAAGAATTCCGAGTATTGAGTTAACAACGTTCTAATGATACTTTGAGCAAGAGTTATAACATCCCTTAGATTTATAATGAAGTGATAAACAAGTGTTAAGAAGGTTCCATAAGGATCGGAGATCAAACGAGTCGACGAGAACAAGTCTCAAAAAACTGGGCAAACATACGGCCAGACATACAGGCCGTATAAAATCTATGGAACGTATGTCCAACCGTAGATTCAGCCCAGTATAGCATGTCTCACTGGACCAGATCTACGGCTAGACATACGGCCAGTAGAAAACATACGGACCGTATGTTGATCCGTAGATCTCGGTCGGGACTGAATTCAAATAATATAAGGGACCTCTCTCTCATTTCATTTTCATTTCATTTCCACTCCTCTACACTTCAAGACTTCTCTAGAACATTCCATACACTTCAACCATAAGAAAACAAGGGAAATCAAAGATCAACAACAAGAATTGAAGAGAACCAAGTGTATGAAACCTATTAAAGTCATTCAAACCAAGAAATCCCAAGAGAGGTGAAATAGGGTTTTGGTGCAAAACGTGTATTACCATTCAAGGCTTATTCCTCCATCATCTAAGGTGATTTTCATGATCTTCCCATGTTGTTTGAAGTATTTATAGGTTGAAACACTTAGATTGTATTAGAATATAGAAAATGGGTCATAAATGTGTGAATAGTATCCTTGTTGAGTAGTAATTGGATTGAACCACGAAAATGGATATGTTGAGATTGTAAATACGTTATAAATGACATTTAGAACATGGAATAAGTATTGTATGAGAAAGAACGTGATAATGAACTTTGGTCATGATTATGGAGAATTGGAGTGAAATTGTGAATTGTGGGCAATGTAATTAGGTGTGTCTTATTGTTTATGATATTGTGGTTGTTGTTATGAATGTTGGGAGTTGATATGGAATATGGAGGAAAGTAGTATAAACAAAGGAAATGCTGCCCAATTTTCTCTAGCTTTAGTAAGTACGTTCTCGTGATTGCTTAGCTAATGTCGATACAAATTCTCTTGAAGGTAAAACGAGTGCATTAAAGGAGAATGAGCAAGCTATAGAATAGTTAAACGACAAAGGTATGTGAGGCTAGCCCTTTATTGCTAAGGCATGAATTTCTTCCTTTTCCCATGAATGCCCTATCTTCAAGAAAGCTAAGAGTCCTTATTCATGAATAGCTATATGAGATAAGAAATACGTTATAAGTATAATAATGATGATGATAAGTTAAGTCCAAGAAGCTATAGCCCATGATATGATGTTAATTATTATATACACTCACCTTATGCTTATTCCTTCAAGGTGGGCAGAATGCTTATGAATGATCCATAATGAGATCGGGGGTCCACGACCTTATGTCACCCCGGTAGAGTATGATTATCTATGAGTCTCTATGCATGTATTATGATAAGTATATTATGATGAGCATACTAAGATGAGCATATGATGATATTACACCGTGCCTATATGGCCGGGCAGTCACCGCCAAGGCGGGCAGCTATACACTATGGCCAGATGGCATGGGCAGACACCACTAGTGGGCGGCATGAGATGGTACCCCGGACGCGGGAGGCCTGGACGCAGGCTAATGCTAATGTTATTGATTATTACACCGTACCTATATGGCCGGGCAGCTTATACATTTATGCATATATGATATGATGATGAGATGAAGGTAAGCCAGCATGCATTATTCTTTTTATGATTCAGTCAGTCACAGATTGCTCCTCATTTGATGCCTCCTCATTTCATTGATGTTTCATTATTGTTTATGCCTTACATACTTAGTACAATATTCGTACTGTCGTCCGTTTTTCTTTAGACGCTGTGTTCATGCCCACAGGTAGACCGGGAGGTGATCCAGACTCATAGGAGCCATTAGCTGATTGAGAGCACTCCACTTTTCCGGAGGTGCCATTGACTATTCTTTTGGTATATATGTGTATATATATTTTGGGCACGACGGGGTCCTGTCCCGTCCATATGTCTAGTACTCTAGTAGAGGCTCGTAGATACGCAGTGTGGGTAGTATGGTCTCCCAGTCTTCATGTATATGTCTGTATATATATATTATTTTGATAGCCGAAGGGCTTATGTCTATAAAAGTGAATATGTTTCAAATGTTAATAGTTTTCTATGATTACAAGTATATATATATATATATATATATATATATATATATTATGAATAAGAGCAGATGAGTAACAGGATGAGCGGTGTTCGGTGGTTAGCCCCGGATACCCGTCATGGCCCTAGTCGGGTCGTGACAGCATAGACCTTTGATATGTGGCACCAACATTTTTTAAACCGAAAGGCATCACTTTGTAACAATAAATACCCTTGGGTGTACGAAATGCAGTAAGCTCTTCATCTTTTGGTGCCATGCGAATTTGGTTATAGCCGGATGAACCGTCCATGAAAGATATCGCCTCGTAACCAGTGATAGCATCAATCATCAATTTTGGGATGGGAAGCGGGAAATCATCTTTAGGGCATGATTTGTTAAGATCCCTGAAGTCAACACAAACTCGAATTTGGCCAGTCTTCTTTTTTACGAGAACGATACTCAAAATTCTTGTAGGATATTTAACTTCACGAATAAAGCCAGCTTCAATGAGTTTGTTGACTTCATTTTCGATTGAAGGAACCAAATACGGTACGAAATTCCTTTGGGCACCTTAACAGGACGGGCACCATTCTTGACCGCTAGATGATGGACTGCTACTTTGGGATCTAATCCAGGCATCTCTTTATAAATCCAAGAAAAAACATCCCTATGTTCTTTGAGTATTTCCATGTAAGTGTCTTCTTCATCACCTGTTAGAAAAGCACTTAGGTAAGTAGGCCTTGTGTCTTCATCAGTACCAAGATTAACTTCTTTCAAAGAGTCCACTGTGGTCTTCACCCCTTGTTCAAGTTCTAGAGGAGCATCTCTGGCATCTTTATCTTCTTGAGGATCACTATCATTGAAAGATATGTGGTAACACGAGGAGATGTCCTCCAACTTCTCGGCAACCTCCATCTGAAATGAAGTATCTTGATCACTTTGTGCAGTAATATGATATGAAGAACTTACACTCTCCTCATCTTCGTCACTCTCCTTGTTATACACCACAGTGTGAGACTTTGCTTTTAGCACCTCCCCACATGAAACCACAAGCTTTGTTTGTCATCTCATTCTAGAAGGAATCAAACTTTGTATATCCTTCTGGGTTCCAGGCAAAGCAAGCGTTTTCACGCTTTGATAATCTCTGTGGAACTTGTTCTTCCTTTTCTTCTTCAGTTTCAACGGCCCTAATCTCTCAAATACAGAAGCTTTTGTGGCCGACTTTCCAAGACGATCAAACACTGAAGGCCTTTTGTTGGAAGCAACAGACTCATCTTCCACAGTGATGTAGTTGGTACTTGCCCTTCTTATGGATATGCGAACTGGCGGAGGTTGTTTGTATCCCAAACCTTTACGTGATTGCATCATGCTAGCTCCTGATGGATGTTTCCCTAACTTTGACGGCTCGTTGGGGTTGTACCCAGCCTTGACAAACAACTTGTAAGCATTTGGATCAAAGCCTTCATTTGTACGTTTTGTAGGGAGTGCCATATTTTGTGGCGGATTCTGAGCCACGAAGTCTCCAAGTAGCTTTGAGGACAAATTTATCGATCAATTCGTCTGATGGGAAGAGTTAGCCCCCCTAGCATATTTTCTTGAGCTTCAGATGGTTGACTTTCCTCTTTCTTCAACTTTGGAACATAGCAGAGCACGTGAGTTGTCTTCTTCTTCTTCTTCAAAAACACGGTGTTTTCTTTATTCAGACTGGAGTGCGGCACCTCAGCACTAACTTCAACTTTTCTAATAGTCTCATCAGCTTTTTCAGTTGCGATCTTATCACTCTTGGTCATTGCAATGTCATCGACTTTTACTTCTCTCACAATGTAGTTCTTCAAATAGAACTTCGCATCGACGAAGTGTGACTCAGCTTCAGTAAATGGCTTATCATCAGCAACTATCTTCTTTTCGACACTACCTTCGAGATACTTCAAACATTGATAGTAGGAGGATGGGACAAGTTTATTCTCGTGTATCCATGGCCTGCCAAGCAACATATTGTACGAAGTCTTTGCGTCGATGACATGCATCCATGCACTTGATCGCAAATCTTCGATGGTGATATCTAATTTGATAGCACTATGGCTCGTTGCCCCCCTTGATTGAATCCTTGTATCATCAAGCGGCTTTTAGAAAGTTCATCAGTTGTGATACCAAATTTCTTCATTGTGCGAATAGGAAGAATTTAACGCCAGATCCATCATCTATCATTATTCTGTTTATCCACTTCTCAAGGGCATAACCCAGCATGTACAAAGGAAGATTGTGTAGTGTTTCACCAAGTAGAAGTTCGTCATCCGTGAATGTGATTCTTGCATCACATGCGTGGACCTCTTGGAAAGAAGATTCAATAGGCTTTTTAGATGATGATAGAGACAGCTTTGATAGGCCTTCATCCTTTGCTTCTTCTTTATCAGTATTGAAGCACGATGCCTCAATGTTGTCTCGAGTAGTCTTATTGCGGCACCAACTGGGTAGGAATTCCTCCAAAGTCACGAGACGTCGTGGTTCACGGTAGTTCACCTCTACTTTTGCTTTTTTCGGATACTCAATTGATTCTTGCTTCCTTGGTCTTCTAACCATCCTCTTCCTAGTTGGTTGTTTAGATGATTCTTTTTGTGGACTTGTTTTACGGCGTCTCCACCTAGTCACCAGAATCCAACCTTCATCATCGGCATCATCAACTTGGGTTTTATCTTTCTCCAATGGCCCTTTCTCATGTTCTTCAAAGCTACGTATCTGGACCGGATCGAGAGAACCAAAGGTGATAGAGACTTGATTCGAACTCTCCTTCTCATCATCAAGCAGAATCTTGTTCTCATTAGCCAACTGCATAAATTTTTCCTTGAAGACAAAGCACTTCTCAAGAGGGTGACCCACAAGTCGATGGTACTTGCAATAGTTCGGGTCGTTTGTTCTTCCAGCTTCATTGGGCCGCTTCATCTCTGGTAACTCAATGAGTTTCAGCTCAAGTAGTTCATAAAAAATTTCAGGGACATCAGAATCCAGGAAGGGGTATTCTCTTTCTTGCATCTCCATCAAGGTAGACTTTCGGCCTTTGTTGTCTTGGAAGGAAGTTGCTTTCATACTCTGCTTCTTGCTCACCTTCGTAGTAAACTTTATAGGTGAGACATTGACGTTCATGGATTCTTTACTATCACTCTTGGGGACGAACTTGCTCCATTTCTTGGGTTCCTGCTTGTCCTTTCCTTTGCGAGGGTCGTAGACGAGCATTACTTCATTCCCAGTGAAAGACATGCTCAACTCCATGTCATGAGCACGAGTAGCTAGTTCTTCAAAAGACCTTGGCTTAATTCCTTGAAATATGTAGTAAAGCCCCCAATGCATTCCTTAGATACACATCTCTATCGCGAAGCTTCGGCGAGCCTATCTTTACTGATTTAGACTCGCGTTTCTCCATCGGTTGATGAAATCGATAATTGGTTCGCCCTTTCTCTGGCGAGTGCTTGTAAGCTCGGCCATGCTCACGGTATGCCTTATGCTATAAAAGCGATTGAGGAACTCCTGCTCTAGTTGCTCCCAACTATCGATAGAATTAGGGTCAAGATCAGTGTACCAGTCAAAGGCATTCCCCTTAAGAGAGCGGACGAATTGCTTGACAATATAGTCTCCATAAGTCCCAGTGTTGTTACATGTTTCAACAAAATGTGCAACATGTTGCTTTGGATTTCCCTTGCCTTCAAATTGTTTAAATTTAGGAGGTTGATAATCGGCGGGCATCTTGAAGTTATCAATTCTTGTAGTGTACGGCTTTCCGTAAGTAAAAGAAGACTTGGCAGCAACTTCGTACTTATCCTTGATAGTCCCTTCAATGAACTCCTTTAGTCGGTCAAGCGGAATCATCCCTTCAGAAGAAACTGGAATTTCCTTGGTAGGCAGTACTTGTTTTGCACGAGGTTCAGTCTCCTATGCTTCTGGACCTTTCCCAGGTGCGTGGCTGGATTCTCTTTCCATTAATCCATCCATCTTGTCCATCGACTTCTCAATTCGAGCGTCTTGATTTTGCACATGCTTTGCCAAGCCATCAATCACCTTTGCCAAGTTTTCTAGTGTCTCCTCCATCGATGAGGCGCTAGTTACCATTGCTTGCATAATTGTTGGGGATGTTGGAGAATAGCATGGATTATCGCATAAGTTGATCTTTGACTGGCCTACTTCATGTGGTGTGAGTGGAGAGGATCCGTCACTTGAAGTATCACCATCTTCCTTCATAGCAGATTTCTTGGATCCAAAGAGATCAAGTAGAGCTACAGTCTTCTTAATCTTTTCAGCGATGCTGCTTCCTTCCTCCGATGCATCAGTAGAGGATCTTGCTCTTTGTGGGGATGAAGATGCAAAAACAGGAGTTGTTGCGGACGACACTTGGAGTGCTTGTTGACCCAACATGCTTTCTTTTTCCCTTGTAACTGGTCCGATGCTACCGAAGGTAATGTCGAGGATGCTTTCCACATCAGCAGAGAACTTGGAGTTAGCAACCTTGGAGGAAATTGATTTGGAGTTGATCTTCTGCGAAGTCATTTCGATGTTCTTGAGCTTTGATGATTGAAAAGTTGAGATGAGAGGTAGAGATTGTCCCCCTTTGGGCGTGCCGAAATTTGTAGACAATAATATTCGCGTCGAAAAATAATAATCAAGACAAGAAAATATCGCAACAATTGTTGTATTTGATTTCAGAATATGAGTGTTACAATCTCTATGATTCCTCTGATTCATCTTTTCAACAATAAATTCAAGGGCTTTTGAGCTTGATCTTGAACTTGATGGATTTGATTTTGACTTGAACTTGAATTCAAGGGCTTTTGAGCTTGGTCTTGAATCTTCGTACGGATCTCTAGAACTTCTAGAGAAATACTTGAGTGCTTGAATGCTTTCGGCTTGTAGAGAATATGCGACGTTTGATCCAAAGCTCTCTGGCTTTAGGCTTTGTTAGAATTTTTGTCCCTTTTCCGAATTATGAGACCCTATTTATAGTTGTAGGATGGAGGAGTTGTGATAAGGACAGGCTTCTTTCGACCAATCAGAATTAAGGGCGATATTTGATTGGCCGAAACATGTCATTTGTACACGTGGCGTATCTTCATTAGCCTTTGATTTGACTAGGAATGCTACATCATTTTGACACGTGATGATCCTATTGACTCTTTCGTTTGACTTGGCGTGCCACGTCATTTGACATGTGGCACCAAGCTGGGCCTCTTGGAAAAGACATCATCTTGGGTTTAACAAAATGGGCTCGTCATTTATAGCCCAATTAACTGGACTAGCCCAATGCATTTGGACCTTTTTAATTAAATCCATATTTATTGGACTTAAACAATTAATCCAATTACATTAGCCCATAATTTATTTGGACTAATATATCTTGAATTTAATATAATCCGAATTTCCTACGGATTTAAATTTAATAAATTTCCGTTGTCTACAAGGACCATGAATTAAATTTCGGATCTTAATATTAGGAGAAATCCAACTTTGGTTCCAAAAATCAATGGTCTTTCCATTACCAATTTTCCAAAAAATTCCATCCCAAGCATAATTTCCAGCCTTTCAAAATATTTTTCCAAATAAAAGAGCAGTTTGCTGAGGAAGACCTATGAGCGTATTTACTAATAAGACAATGAGCCCATAAGGTAGAAGGTTTAGAAAACAATCTCCAAGAAAGATTCGTGAGAAGAGCCAAGTTGCATGAGAAGTTTTCCTAATACCCAAACCTCCTTCATGCTTAGGCTTAGTGATGGTAGACCAACTAATGTAGTGAAGTTTCCTCTTATCTATCATGGAACCCCAAATGAAATATCGTTGGATCTTGTCAATCTGTTTTTGGATTTTTGGGAAGAGAGATGTATTGCATGGAGTAGGCTGATATGACATTTAAAGTGGCTTGAGCAAGAGTTAACCTGCCAGCCGTAGAAAGGAATTTCGATTTTCACCCCGCAAGTTTATTTTGCATTTAGTCAATAATGTATCGGAAATCCATAGGTTTAGGAGAATCTATCTATATAGAATAGGAGAGGAAAAATTATGATAAGATGACAAGTGTCATCACCAGAAAATTCCTTGCTTTAAAAAAGAAAAATAAAAAGAAAAAAGGAGAATGAATAAGAAAAGACAGAAAGAAAAAAATGTTAAAAATCATGTTTTTTAATTTTGAATGTTTACAAGTACTCAGTTTTTTTAATAATTGTTAGTTATTTTATGAGTTTATATACTACTTTTTGAATATTTCAATTCGTTAATTTGATGTTAATAATAAAGATAAAGTTGTATTCCCCATCTCTATTTATAAAAACAAACAAACAAACAACAACAACAACAACAATAATCTATCTATATAGAATAGGAGAGGCAAAAGGCTGTTAAGATGACAAGTTTTATCACTAGAAAATTTTAAAATTTGAAATAAAAAAATATTGTTGAAACTGCTAAAGTAAAAAAAAAAGGGCTGCTTAGGTAAAACAAAATAAACCCACGTTTGCAAACAAATAATCAGGAAACAAGCCACATGGCAAAATAAAGAAATTTTAAATAATGCCAAGTGGCACAAGATAAATGGAGTAAATTAGATTTTAAATTAAATTCTTTAATAGAAAAATAGCACATTCAAAAAAAGGACAGTTTTTTTTTTTTTTTTTTTTTTTTTTTCCCCACCCATTTAGGAGGATTTATAGTGTTTCGCGCTTACCTCCTGTGACTCGAACCCAGGACCTACCGGTCGTGGGTGGCCTCATGGGCTTTTTTCTTTTTTTTTTTTTTTTTTTTTTTTTTTGTGTTAAAAATGAATTGAGATAAGAATAACATGTATAACTAACTCCATTTTTTCTACTCATGAGTAGTTCGACTCAACTGCAAATACCTCTCACAAAACGGGATACTACAAATGCTTTTTACTCCTTATTTACAGCAACTACTCCTTCTTTAGACTAATATAGATTTAGGTTTAGATCAATGACGTTCTCCATCAAAAAGGTGGTTCCCAGTTTTAAACTGTTGCAAAAAGAAGAAGTAGAAGCAGATATGTACAATTAGAAGTTATTCGACGTTCAATTTAACAACCAGAGGTATTCTCAATTCCTTTTCCCTTTCAGTTTCAGTTCATGTTATTTTCATTGTCTGGAAACAGATATGTAGAATTAGAATTTCTTTGGTCTACTTTGGTATGTGACAATTTATCAATTCCTTTTCTCTCTCTTCTCTCCTATTTCATTTTCTTCTTGTATGTGTGGTGTTTATGCATGTATTGTAACATGCATAAGGTTTAAGTCCTGGTCTCAACATAATCAATAGGAAAATGGTATGCGGCCTACTATATGTATGGAGTAAGCAGAGTCATGGGGGATAAATGAGATTATACATTTCATTCCATGACACACGATGAAACATTTAAGCAATTTTACCATGTATGCTTTTGAAAAATAAAGCAACTTTACTCTTGATAGATAGTTCGAGAACCAGTAGCATCAAGACTCATCTTGAAGAGGATTGCAGCAACTACGTTAACATTTCTATGAATTCTATAGTGAATATATTTGGGAGTTTTAGGAACACAAGGAATAAGGTTGAATTCAAACTTAACAATCAAAAAGGTTGAAATCAAACTAGCTCAGTTATTATTTCCAATCTTTTATATCTTGCTCTTCTGCTATGTTTTAACAGTACATTTGATAACATCCAAATCCACTCCTCAAAGAGAAAGTGTACACGGTCATCGCAATATAATTTATCCAACTATGAGTCGGGGTCGAATCCACAGGGAACAATATAAAGGCTATTTAACCTAGTAAGGAATTATTACCAACTAAGCTAAGCCAAACACTTTTTAATATTTGATTTTTGATTTAACAACTAGCAAAGATAAAACTAACTAGAAGGCGGGTAAAATGATCAATTGTCACAAGTATGGATACAAAGGAAATTACGCTCAAGTAACGATCCAATGTATTTCACGATTTTACAACTAAGAGTGAGTTTATGCTAATTAGATAATGATTTCTAAAATCTCATCAAAAGTCTCTCGACCAAATTGATAAATATCATTACTAAGCTTTCTCAAGCCCTAGAATGTAGCAAATGTGAACAATCAATATAATCTCAAGTAACTTTCCTATCTCTATCTTAATGTCACGACCCAACCCGCCATGACTGGAACCCACACTAACTCCTAGTGGGCGAACCAACACACAAGTCATCTATTCATTTAAGTCCGTTTTTATATTAACCAAATTAGTCAGTTATTACCCATTCAAGCAAAAGATAATCAAAATAAGTCATGCCATAAAATATAGAAGTAAATGTGGAAGTTGTAACTATTACAAAATCCCCAAAATTCGAAAGTCATCGTACAAGGACTCTAATCTAGAACATGTCTAAGGAATGAAATCTGTCAAATAAATAACCATAATGTCCAGAATAGGAAATAGACATCATAAGAGGAAGATCTTCGGGCGGCCTAGTTTGGATAGAAGCTCACCCTAAATCTGTCAGCAACATCCTCAACGCTAGATGTAAGGGCCGGTAGCAATCTCTATATCACAATCTGCACTCAAAGAATGCAGCAAGGTAGTATCAGTACAAACACTATGTACCGGTAGGTATCGTACGCCGACTAAGATTAGTATCATGCCTATCTCATAAAATCAATAGAATAAACAAGCTAGCCAACAGACATGAAACAAATAAACCATGACAAGTCAACCAAGGATAATCACCAATCAAATCACCCAAATAGCAAGAAATCAATTAACGGAAGCCACACACGGTAACAAATCTACCACAATAACCATACTCACTGTACACACATGCTAACTGATGTCGTTGCTCATTAGTCATCACACCACGAGACCCATGGTGTCCATGTACCACTCGTTCCGGATACTCATCGAACCCGAGCATAAACCGCCGCTCCGGAAAGAACCTCGGACGCTGTCCATATCAATGTATCTCTCATTTTCGGAACGAACCTCGGACCACGAGCTCATATTCTAGGTCACATTTGTGCCTTTTCATGTATCTGTATGTAACGGTATTTCCTGCCCTCTTATTATAAATGCTCAAATCATCATTCTGTATCACAATATCACCGAGAAGTTCGTATTAACTTCTCATCACACAAGACATCAACTGTAGATTCAACATACATGAATAGTGGCATGAAGCCTACACAGTCACTCAATCAATTGCACATAGGAGTTCAGCCACACAATATCATGCATGAGAACTAGACATGCTTTCTCCTAATGAATTCACAACACATACAATCAACTAATCAAAGTCTAACTCAAGTAGACCGTAACCTACCTCAACGTAGAGTTGGAACAACTCGAGTCACTCTGCTATAGCTTTTCCCTTTCGTAAAGCCTCGGAACGCTCAAAGTCTAGCAATTAGAATGCTCAATGAGTCACAATTAGTCTAGTCACAAAATCAATACAATACACCCTTTCCTTGGTCCCATTCCAATGGGTGAATGATTTCTAGGTGTAAAACAACCTAATAAGGCCTTAGTAACCACTAACCATCAATTTACAACCATATATGATCAACACATCACTTATAAGCCATTTCCATGGTCAAGCTACCATTTTTATGGAACCCTAGGTCTCAATTCACTTAGTTTATGGCTCCAAAGGTTCAATTCATGATTAAAAGGAGTTAACCCACGCCATTAGATGATAAATAAGTGATAACAATCCTAACCCATCAAATATAGAAGGTTTATTAATTTTTAGGGTTGCTAATACTAATTTAACCATTGAAAACCCATAAAGGGGATGATAATCATGAAGATGATACGGAATGATTGAAAGGGATGGATGAGACTTGCCTCTAGAAAGTATTCTTGCCCTAGCTTTGAATTTCACCCTAGGGTGCTTGTGGGGAACTGTGTTGGAGTATTATGAATAAAGAATATGGGACTAAGTGTTTAAAACAAGGTAATCTGCTCCCCGTCGACCGCTGTGGCGGTCAAACTACCGCTGCAGCGGTCTCGCTATAGCGACCAAGTGCCCGCTATAGCGGACCAAAAGATAAGTCGACTCCGCCATGGCTGGCCCGATCCCGCTATAGCGGTTCCTTGCTCACCACAGTGGAACTGGGATCATCGACCGACTGCTGGCGGCGGGAAGCTCACCGCTATAGAGGTTTCGCCGTAGAGTTAAATCTTTCGCCATGGCGGTGTCATTTGACCAGTGAGCTTACTATTTTTCCGAGTTTTCCACTCTATCACCAAACATTTCATCTGAGGCCTTACAGACACAAACAAAACATACACATATACATAAGAACGTCATACGAATCCACCCGTGGCCTCAAAATTCCCAACGGAGTTCTAATTTTCTACGTCACCCCCCGATAGACTCAATAAAATTAAACAACAATCACAAACAAGTCAAGTTTTCAGTTCTTAGACTTATAAAATCGAGTTCCTTTTAGCTCATACTACCTCTGGGAAGGTTCCATTTGGTGGGGTGATCCTACATTTCCCATAACGATCGAGTGGGTCGTTACACCAGATACTAATTAAAACACCGTTCGTCCCCGAACGGACAAGGATGAACAAACTAGGAAAAATTACCTGACTTGGCGAAAAGTAGCGAGGATACTTGCTACGCATATCAGATTCTGTTTCTCAAAGTAGCTTCCTCCACCCAACGATTCTTCCACTGAAATTTCACAGAGGCTATTTCCTTGGACCTCAACTTGCGAACATCCCTATCTAAGATAGAAACGGGCTCTTCCTCATAAGTCAAATTCTCCTTTAACAAAACCGAATCCCAACGGATTATGTATGAACCATCGCCGTGGTACCTCTTCAACATCGAAACGTAGAATACCGGATTAATGTCTGATAGACCTGGAGGTAAAGCCAATTTGTAAGCCACCTCCCCCACAGCTTGAGGATATCAAACGGCCCAATGTACCCCGAGCTAAGCTTGCCCTTCTTCTCGAACCTTATCACACCCTTCATGGGTGAGACTTTCAGCAACACTTGCTCTCCCTCTCCGAACTCAAGATCTCGGACTGTACGATCCTCATACTCCTTTTGCCTACTCTGGGGGTCGCCAGAAGCTTAGCTTGAATCACCTTCACCTGCTCTAGGGACTCCCTCAGAAGATCAGTGCCCCAAGGTCTCACCTTAAAACGCATCAAACCACCCAATAAGAGACCTACACCTCCTACCATACAATGCCTTAAACGGAGCCATATCGATACTCGAGTGGTAGCTATTGTTATATCCAAATTCGGCCAAAGGTAAGAACTAGTCCCAATGCCCACCAAAGTCTATCACATACGCACGAAGCATATCTTCAAGAACTTGAATGGTCTGCTCAGACTGCCCATCAGTCTGTGGGTGGAATGCTGTACTTTAGATCCAACTTCATACCCAAATCCTAATGCAAACACTCCTAGAATCTGGATGTGAACGTTGTGCCCCTGTCGGACACAATGGAGATAAGAACTCCATGAAGCCTAACCACCTCACGAATGTAGATTTTAGCCAATTTCTCCGCATCATAAGTTATCTTCACTGGAATAAAGTGGGAAGACTTAGTCAACATCAACAATAAACCAGATAGAGTCAAACCTTCCCAACGTCTTCGGAAGACCTACTACGAAGTCCATGGCTATCCTTTCCCACTTTCATTCAAGAATGGGCATCCTCTGAAGCGTACCCCCAGGTTTCTTATGTTCATACTTCACCTGCTGGCAGTTCAGACACTGAGCAACAAACTCCACTATATCACACTTCATCCTAGACCACCAGTAGTGCTGCCTCAGATCACGATACATCTTAATCGCGCCAGGATGAATAGGATACTTCAAACTATGAGCCTCTGTTAGAATGGTTTTGATCAACTCACCCACACGTGGCATGCAAACTTGCCCCTTGATCCGTAGCATCCCTTCTTCATCAATCACGGCCTTCTTGGCCTTTCCACGTAACACCTTGTCGCGAATTTTGCACAACTTAGCATCTTTCAAATCGTTTAACGTTAATCCTCTTAAATGATGACCGACCTCAACACAAGCCAACACCCCGCCCATGTTAGAAATATCCGGCCATAAAATCGTTGGCCGGAGTACGAACGTCTCTAACCAACGGACACTCCAAGAAATCAAACGAGCCCGGACTTCTCATACTAGGCCCGACTTCCCCGTCAATGCGCGACCACTACATTTGCCTTACCAAGATGATACAGAATGGTGATATCATAATCTTTCAACAGTTCCATGCATCTTCGCTGCCTAGAGTTCGAATCCTCCGAGTGAACACATCTTTGCAACTGCTTGCGGTGGTCGATATACACGCCTTGCAGTCAGACACTTTGTACAAGTAGTACCTCCAGATTTTCAACGCAAACAACACCGCTGCCAATCACCTTGGTCATGTGTTATAGCCCGTACTTCGTACGTTCGGATGTTGCGAGACCATGGCGAGAAGTTAAGGACAAGGCTATGTCTAAAATAATTTTAGGGTGCGAGTTGTTAGGAATATTAATTGTGGACAATGGTAGTATGGAAAATATTGAGAAAGGCTAAGGGCAAGAAGAGGAATCGGAAAATGGGCGTGAAAATAATGCGGAAGACTAGGGGCAAAATGGTAATATTGAAAAAGTTGAGGGGCAAAATGGTCATTTGCCATATTGGCCATGTGAGGAAAAAGGATGATTAAATAAGTCATCTTTTAGGAAATTCAAAGGAAAAAGAAAAGAAAACTCTAGAAAAAATTAAGGAAAAGAAGGAAAAATCAAGAAAAGTCTAGAGAGGGGCATGTGCCCAAACTCTCAGATGTAAATAAGGACTCAGTATATATATATGTATTCATCTTCCACTCTAAGGAAGAACAAAAGAAAAAAAAGAATGAAGAGGGTGGAGAAATGAAGAGGTTCGGCCATGGCTCTCAAGTTGAGCCATGGGAAGTTGATCAAGAAAAATTATTTTCTTCGATGTTTTCCACTCTATGGAAGATGCTAAACATCATGGAACAATTGTTGGGGCAAACCAAGCCTTTGTTCATGCAATTCCTCACCTAAGTCATGTTGAAGAACTAAGTGAGAAAGGTGAGTTTTCATCTTTTTTATATATTATGGATGCCTAAGTATGTTGTAGTGTATAAAGATGAATGAAATTCATGAAAAATATTGAGGTTGTGGTGATGGTAGAATGGGTATGTGAAAAAAAAAGAAGAAGAAGAAGAAGATTGGATTGAATTCATGTAGTAGCTTGATTGTTGTTGTGTTGTGAATTCCATAATGAGAAATGCATGGAAAACCATGAAGTTAGAGTGTTGGTGTTGGCCGTGTATATGGCCTACTTGGCCGTGTGTTGTGTCATGTGCGTGTTGTGTTGTGTTGCATGGAAAGAATGGATTCTATGTAGGATGTGTTTGTTGTTGATGTTATGTATAGAAATGGACGGAAATGTATGAAAATATGTAAGAAATGGTCATGGTCGAATTATAGGTGTTTTGGTAGGTTAATGAAAATTGATGTTATTTGACATTCTAGTTGTCGTCGTTATGAAGAATGAAAGTTGTGTTGTAGTTAGCATACATGAATGATGATGAAATGCATGGCTGTTGTTGAATTGGAAGGTTTCGGATGAAGTAGCATGTTGATTAAGTTGTTGAAATATTATGAGAATTGAATTGGATATTGAAGTGTCGTTAGTATGATTGTTGGTATGTTGTTAGTTTGGCCGGGTTGCATTCCGGTGTTGTTTGATTGAAATCGCCAAGTTTAACTTGGTGGCATGGTGTATGTGCGGGGGAAGTCTTGCCAAAATTTCGGTAGCCAAATGTCGTTTAAGAATCCAACTCCAAAATGCACTAACCAAGATTTGGTAAACTTGACCAAATTGAAAATTTTGAGCGGATTTGCACGAGGATTTGGAGTAGCGGATGGAGCGGAAAGAGGTATGTAAGACTTTATTTTCTTTCTTTGGCATGTCTTAGACGCGTAGGCACGATTTCGTGCCTCGGGGACTTCCCTAACTCTAGAAATCCGAGATTGGAAACTAGTTACTATTCATTCGATGGCATTGAACTAAAAGTGCTTGAATAGTGAAAGAAAGGTCGAAACACCCTAGGACTTGCAAGAATACGACCCGATCATCCTAAGACTTCCATAAGTAACATTATGAAACGTACTATACGTAGACTGTGAACGCCGCCTCATTCGGCCAAGGCGGGCCCACTATTCCCAAATCCCTTCTTATTGTTACATTAAGCTTATTTCCATGTTATCGCTAACAAAAGTTTTTGGTTATCGTTTCTACCATCAAATTAGTGGTTGTTTTAACTAAACCTATGACCCCAACGCATGATTTTCTTTTCAAAAAGTTTACAAGGGTTTTACAAAATACTCATTTTCCTTCAAAAACCAGGTTTTATAATATTAAACGTCCTGCTAACTAAAACGACGATCATAGTTCTATGATGATAATAATGAAGCCAGGAATAAGAAAGGTATAGAACGATAATAGTCAAGGCTATGTTTTTCAATGGCTATGACGATGTCAAAGAAAATGAGAATGGTACTATGATAACTATGTCGAGAATGATCTCATGTCTAAAGGCTCCAAAGTACATGAAATGCTATACTATGATTCTACTCCATGTTCATTCATAATGTTGACCTTCATTGATTGTCTCGCCTTACTACTAGTTCCTTCAAGGTGAGATAAAGCGCCCATGGTTATTTCATAATAAAATCGGAGGTTACCGACCTTACGTCACTCCGATAGTGTTATAGCTTTTCCTTGGGCTCCCATGCATGCCGTTTTTAACCGTTTATATGATAATGTATATAATACATATTGATGAACGTACTTGTATACACCGTATATGTGGGGAATGGGGAGGCAACCGTGTCCACCCGATTTAGTCGGCTTATCATCCCGGACGCGGGATGCCCGGACGCGGGATTTATGGGAGAGCCGTACGCGGCGTCTGTTCTGTGCTATATATATATATATATATAATATAATATGATATACTTGGGACACTGTTGGGGAGGGGGGTTGGGAGAGCCGATGAATTCGGCGTCTGTATCGCAAGGTGTAAAAAAAGTAATCGTTTTCCGAAAAATACCGTTTTCTATGTACAAAAACAAGAAACACCGTGTTCGAATAAGAAAAAGAAAATCTAAGCGTGCATGGCCTCCGCCCGAGTGGCACTCACGGTACAGGTTGCTCCTCTATACCGTGGTGCTCGTCTATGCTTCCATATAGTTATTACTCGCACAGTTACCGTCTTTACACATGATTTGTCTCATACGTACGCCCTTTACTATGTTGTTATCGTTCATGTCTTACATACTCGGTTACATTGCTCGTACCGACCCCTCTTCTTTGGGGGCGCGTTCATGCCACGCAGTACGCCTGTACGGATAGGAGCCAAGATAGAAGATGTTCCAGTGAAGTTGGCAAGCTCCATTTGGCCTGGAGTGTAGCCGAGTCGTAGCACACGCAGGATTTCTGATTACAGTTAGAGACTTTGCCGACAGAGTCATGGGTTCCGGGAGTCAGATTGTATTATGACACGAGTTATATACAGTTACATGTTTTATTTGACTTAAAAGCAACAAAAGAGTATTTCGGTATGTATTTATGTTTACTTGTTTTAAAGGTTTTCAAAAAAAATTTCACGTAGTAAGGATCAGCGGGTTCGCTCGGCTCCGATCACGGGGTCGGGTGCCCATCACACCCTGATCAAGATCGGGGTGTGACAAAGTGGTATCAGAGCGGGTCGGTCCAAGGGTTGTCTGCAAAGTCGTGTCCGGAGAGTCCTTTATGGATGTGAAGCCGGCCACATTTATAAACGAGGAGGTCGGGGGCATCTAGGAAATATTGACCTTCTTTCTGTCATTAGATCGTGCGATAGAGCCAAGTCATAGGAAACAAGATTCCTTATACTCACCGTTGATTTTCGCAAGCGCCCAGTATCGGCGGAAAAGAGGCGAGGGATGATATGGAAGTCAAAGAGATAAGACTGGATGGATATATTTGTCCTGTTATGTTAAGCTGGGCGCCAGACGAAAAATAGTCATATATAGGCGAGAAAGTGAGTATTAAGAAGAGAAAAAGGGCAAAATAGTAACTATAAAGAAAAGGACGTGTTACCAAAATGCCTCGGAAGCTTGAGACTTCGACTTGCCCTTGATCTGTGTAATAAAAGGTATACGAGGAAGTAGACGCGAAAATATCGGTGTTAAGGTGCCAAATTCCACCAAAGTCTCGGGGTTAAGCGTGCTCGGGTGAGAGCAATTTGTGATGGGTGACCCCCTGGGAAATAAACCAAAAGTTCTACAAATTGAGATCCAAGGAACAAATGAACGATTAAGAGTAACCTAAGGGAAACTAGAATATATGGATGGATGGAGACCTTAAGAGGACGCGTAAGACGAGGTGGATTAGTCCGGAAAAGAGACAGGAAGTGTGTCATAGCTCGGGAATTAGGATAGGCTTGAATAGCGTTGGAAAGTACCTTGTGGGTTAGTTGATAGTAAATGTATATACATATACAAAGAGATGAAAATGTGTACCATATTCGGAAAAGAAAGAGAGTAGTATTTGGAAAATAAGGAGATCGGGATCCGAAAAAGTGAAAAGTAAAGAGAGTTCCCGATATGTGAGACATGGATTGGAAGGAAGGCGAGGAATAAGGTATCAACCAAGACTTCAAAAGGACTATCGGCGTATAAGGAGCCCCTTAAAGGGGAGAGACCGAGGAGTTCGATTATAAGGAGAATAAGGTAAAGGATAAGAAACGGGCTTGGAGAGAGGAACAACAGAAACGGAACTCCCAAGTGCTACAAGACCCCATAAGGTTAGTTGAACATTCGAGGACGAATGTTCTAAAGAGAGGATGTTATAGCCCGTACTTCGTACGTTCGGATGTTGCGAGACCATGGCGAGAAGTTAAGGACAAGGCTATGTCCTAAAATAATTTTGGTGCGAGTTGTTAGGAATATTATTGTGGACAATGGTAGTATGGAAAATATTGAGAAAGGCTAAGGGCAGAAGAGGAATTCGGAAAATGGGCCGTGAAAATAATGCGGAAGACTAGGGGCAAAATGGTAATATTGAAAAAGTTGAGGGGCAAATGGTCATTTGCCATATTGGCCATGTGAGGAAAAAAGGATGATTAAATAAGTCATCTTTTAGGAAATTCAAAGGAAAAAGAAAAGAAAACTCTAGAAAAATTAAGGAAAAGAAGGAAAAATCAAGAAAAGTCTAGAGAGGGGGACTATGTGCCCCTCACATGCCTAAGGACTCATATATATATATGTATTCATCTTCCACTCTAAGGAAGAACAAAAGAAAAAAAAAATGAAGAGGGTGGAGAAACGAAGAGGTCTGCCATGGCTCTCCAAGTTGAGCTATGGGAAGTTGATCAAGAAAAATTATTTTCTTCGATGTTTTCCACTCTATGGAAGATGCTAAACATCATGGAACAATTGTTGGGGCAAACCAAGCCTTTGTTCATGCAATTCCTCACCTAAGTCATGTTGAAGAACTAAGTGAGAAAGGTGAGTTTTCATCCTCTTTTTATATATTATGGATGCCTAAGTATGTTGTAGTGTATAAAGATGAATGAAATTCATGAAAAATATTGAGGTTGTGGTGATGGCCGAATGGGTATGTGGAAAAAAAAAAGAAGAAGAAGAAGAAGAAGATTGGATTGAATTCATGTAGTAGCTTGATTGTTGTTGTGTTGTGAATTCCATAATGAGAAATGCATGGAAAACCATGAAGTTAGAGTGTTGGTGTTGGTCGTGTATACGGCCTACTCGCCGTGTGTTGTGTCATGTGCGTGTTGTGTTGTGTTGCATGGAAAGAATGGATTCTATGTAGGATGTGTTTGTTGTTGATGTTATGTATAGAAATGGACGGAAATGTATGAAAAATATGTAAGAAATGGTCATGGCCGAATTATAGGTGTTTTGGTAGTTAATGAAAATTGATGTTATTGACATTCTAGTTGTCGTTTATGAAGAATGAAAGTTGTGTTGTAGTTAGCATACATGAATGATGATGAAATGCATGGCTGTTGTTGAATTGGAAGGTTTCGGATGAAGTAGTATGTTGATTAAGTTGTTGAAATATTATGAGAATTGAATTGGATATTGAAGTGTCGTTAGTATGATTGTTGGTATGTTGTTAGTTTGGCCGGGTTGCATTCCCGGGTGTTGTTTGATTGAAATCGGCCAAGTTTAACTTGTAAAGTGTACGGGTGGCAGGGGAAGTGCCGCAAAATTTCGTAGCCAAATGTCGTTTAAGAATCCAACTCCAAAATGCACTAACCAAGATTTGGTAAACTTGACCAAATTGAAAATTTTGGCGGATTTGCAACGCGGATTTGAGTAGCGATGGAGCGGAAAGAGGTATGTAAGACTTTATTTTCTTTCTTTGGCATGTCTTAGACGCGTAGGCTTGATTTCGCGCCTCGGGACTTCCCTAACTCTAGAAATCCGAGATTGGAAACTAGTTACTATTCATTCAAAGGCATTGAACCAAAAGTGCTTGAATAGTGAAAGAAAGGTCGAAACACCCTAGGACTTGCAAGAATACGACCCGATCATCCTAAGACTTCCATAAGTAACATTATGAAACGTACTATACGTAGACTGTGAACGCCGCCTCATTCGACCGAGGCGGGCCCACTATTCCCAAATCCCTTCTTATTGTTACATTAAGCTTATTTCCATGTTATCGCTAACAAAAGTTTTTGGTTATCGTTTCTACCATCAAATTAGTGGTTGTTTTAACTAAACCTATGACCCCAACGCATGATTTTCTTTTTCAAAAAGTTTACAAGGGTTTTACAAAATACTCATTTTCCTTCAAAACCAAGTTTTATAATATTAAACGTCCTACTAACTAAAACGACGATCATAGTTCTATGATGATAATAATGAAGCCAGAATAAGAAAGGTATAGAACGATAATAGTCAAGGCTATGTTTTTCAATGGCTATGACGATGTCAAAGAAAAATGAGAATGGTACTATGATAACTATGTCGAGAATGATCTCATGTCTAAAGGCTCCAAAGTACATGAAATGCTATACTATGATTCTACTCCATGTTCATTCATAATGTTGACCTTCATTGATTGTCTCGCCTTACTACTAGTTCCTTCAAGGTGAGATAAAGCGCCCATGGTTATTTCATAATAAAATCGGAGGTTACCGACCTTACGTCACTCCGATAGTGTTATAGCTTTTCCTCGTCCCATGCATGCCGTTTAATTGTTTATATGATAATGTATATAATACCCGATATTGATGAACGTACTTGTATACACCGTATATGTGGGGAACGGGAGGGTAACCGTGTCCACCGATTCAACTGCTTATCATCCCGGGACGCGGACGCCCGGACGCGGATTTATGGGAGCCGTACGCGGCGTCGTTCGTGCTATATATATATATATATATATATATAATATAATATGATATACTGGGACACCGTTGGGGAGGGGGGGGGAGAGCCGATGAATTCCGGCGTCCGTATCGGCATCGTAAAAAGTACCGTTTTCCGAAAAGTACCGTTTTCTATGTACAAAAACAAGAAACACCGTGTTCGAATAAGAAAAAGAAAATCTAAGCGTGCATGGCCTCCGCCCCGAGTGGCACTCACATGTACAAAAAGTTGCTCCTCTATACCGTGGTACCGTTCTATGCTTCCATATAGTTATTACTCCGCACAAAGTACCGTCTACACATGATCCGTCTCATACGTACGCCCTTTACTATGTTGTTACCGTTCATGTCTTACATACTCGCACATTGCTCGTACCGACCCCTCTTTCGGGGTCGCGTTCATGCCACGTGTGCACGCCCGTACGGATAGAAGCCAAGATAGAAGATGTTCCAAATGGGTTGGCAAGCTCCATTTGGCCTCGGAGTGTAGCCGAGTCATAGCACACGCAGATTTCGATTACGCTAGAGAGACTTTGCAGACAGTAGTCGTGGTTCCGGGAGTCAGATTGTATTATGACACGAGTTATATACAGTTACATGTTTTATTTGACTTAAAAGCAACAAAAGAGTATTTCAGTCATCTATTTATGTTTACTTGTTTTAAAGGTTTTCAAAAAAAATTTCACGTAGTAAGGATCAGCGGGTTCGCTCGGCTCCGATCACGGGGTCGGGTGCCCATCACACCCTGATCAAGATCGGGGTGTGACATCATGAGTAGGATAGTTCTTCTCATTCACTTTCAACTGCCGCGAAGCATAGGAAATCACCTTCTTTTCCTGCATCAAAACAGCACCCAAACCAGAACGTGAAGCATCACAATAAACAACAAAATTCTTGCCCTCCATAGGCAATGCTAGAATAGGCGCTGTAGTCTACAAAATTTTGAGCTTTTGGAAGCTCTCCTCACACTCGTCGGACCACTGAAATGGTACCTCTTTCTGAGTCAAGCGAGTCAAATGAGAAGCAATAGAGGCAACCCCCTTCACAAACTGTCGATAATAGCTGGCCAGACCTATGAAACTACGGATCTTGGTCACTGATGTGGGCCTAGCCCATTCCCTGACTGCCTGAATTTTCTGAGGATCCACCATGATACCTTCCTTCGAGAATACATGCCCCAAGAAGGACACAGAAGACAACTAGAAATCACAGTTGGAAAATTTAGCATACAACTCCTTCTCCCGCAATACCCTAAGAGCAATCCTCAAATGTTTCTCATGCTCCTCCTTACTTTTAGAGTACACCAAGATATCATCAATGAACACTATTACAAATGAGTCTAAAATGGGATTAAACACACTGTTAATCAAATCCATAAATGCAGTGGGGCATTAGTAAGCCCGAAAGACATAATCAAGAACTCATAGTGTCTATACTTGGTCCGAAAAGCTGTCTTAGGAACATCCTCCGCTTGAATCTTCAGTTGGTGATAACCTGACCTTAAGTCAATTTTAGAGAACACAGAAGCTCCGGAGTAACTAATCAAACAAGTCATCAATGCGGGGGATGGGATACTTATTTCGGATAGTTACCTTATTCAGCTGACGGTAATTAATGCACATACGCATAGACCCATCCTTCTTCTTAACAAACAATATAGAAGCACCCCAAGGAGAGGCACTCGGGCGAATAAACCACTTACTCAAAAGATCTTGCAACTGCTCTTTCAATTTCCTGAGTTCTGCTGGTGCCATCCTATAAGGGGGAATAGAGATAAGACGAGTCCCTGGGTCTAAATCAATCTTGAAATCAACGTCACGCTCAGGTGGCATACTAGGTAAGTCCGCAAGGAACACATCCGCAAACTCGCGTACCACTGGAACTGAATCAATAGATGGAGTATCTGCACTTGTGTCACAGATATGTGCCAAGTAAGCAAGACAACCGTTCTCTACTAGCTTCCTAGCATGAACGAAGGATATGACTTTCTTAGGGAGGGGACTAATGTTACCCTTCCACTCAAGTCTAGGTGACCCAGGCATAGCTAAGGTAACAGTCTTAGAATGACAATCTAGTATAGCATAATACGGGGACAACCAACTCATGCCCAAAATGACATCGAGATCTACCATATCTAGGATTATCAAATCTTCCCAAGTGCTATACCCCATAAAAGTAATCGCACAAGAACGGTAGACTCTATCTACTATCACCGAATCCCCAATCGGAGTAGATACATAAATAAAGACATCAAGAGTATCACACACCATATCCAAACCCCCAGCAAAATATGTAGCTACATAAGAAAAAGTAGAACCGCATTAAATAAAACAAAAGCCATCCTATCATAAACTGAGATAGTACCTGTGATGACAGCATCGGAGGCCTCAGCCTCGGGTCTACTTGAAAAAGCATAGAAATGACTGCGCCCTCCTGTAGCCTGTGTACCACCGCGATTACCTTGTCCGGGCCTCGAGCCCCCGCCCCCGCCAGGCCGTCGTCCGCCTACCCTCGCCGAGGACTACCCTGCTAGGCTAGGCACCACCCCTACCCGCGGTGTGGCCGCCCCACCCTGCCGGTGCGTGATTCTTGCCCCTCTATCTGGTGCAAACGGAGCTCGAGAAGCCTAATACTAAGTCCCCTACCCACTCTGTCTGAGTCTGGGACAATACCTCTTAATGTGCCCTATCTCACCACACTTATAACATGCACGGTCTAGCGTAGGTCGCTGAACAAAAGCTGATGAAGCAGTATAACCTCCATGCTGATCGAAAGCCTGATAATTTGCCCCTGATGGGCCCCCAGCTGACACCTGCACCGCGGACTGAACCAGACGTCCTGAATATATCAACGAACTCTGACCCCTCGAGAAGGAGTTGCTGAAAACCCACCCCTTCGGGCCTTTTTCTCTACCTGCTTTGCAAGACTTTCCTATTTAATCCCCCCAACCACACGAACATGCTCCACTACCTCCTGGAATGAAGCCTCAGTGGCTACAAGCTGAAGAGCTGATAATTGAAGCCCAGTGATCAATCCCTTCACGAACCGCCAGATCTTTTGCCCCTCAGTGGGCAGCAACTGAAGAGCATATCAGGACAAAGAGTGGAAATGGGACTCGTACGCAACAACCGATGAGTTTCCCTGATCAATATTAGCAAACTCATCTTTCCTTCGGTCCCTCAGAGTATGCGGAACGTACTTATCCAAGAACACTGAATAAAACTAGACCCAAGTCAATGGAGGAGACCCAGCTAGCCTACATTCCGCATATGCCCTCCACCATAGCTTGGCATCACCCAAGAACTTGAAGGTTACGAACTCTAAACCGTACTTGTCCACAGCCCCCATCTTATTCATTTTAGTGAACCTCCAAAACAAGTCAAGCTCTTCGCCAGTCATCACTGGCCCAGCAACTGGCCTCAGACATGCCTCAAAACCCAAAACTTCACCCAAGCGAGGTGTCATTGCTGCGGCATGCTGAACCCCTGGAGTCCAAACTCTCTCCGGACATCGGGCTGCTACCCCTGCGCCCCTACCTGCTAGAACGACTGGTATGGCTCCGGCCTGTGCTAACCCATGCAACCAATGTAGCACCTGCACCATAGCATCCGGGTATACCGTAGCGCCGTGCCCCCGGTGGGCCGGCACGCCGCCGGGCCGGGCCGGGGTGTTGTCGCTCTCCCGCGGCCTCATTAGGAACTACTGGAGGCATGAGATCAACCACTGGGACTCTACCCCTAGCTGGGGCCGCCCTTCTACCGGTTCCTCCGACTTCACCTCTTTCTCTGGCTGCTGCCGCGCGTGTTCTCGGCCTTTGTGAGAGAGTGAAGGACAGTTAGATACCATTTTGAATCAGCAGATACCAATTGGAATCAAGTAGCACGAAAGAAAGAAAGAAAAGGGAATTTTCCTAGAGCCTGGCAGCCTCTCGAAGATAAGTACAGACGTGTCCGTACCGATCCGTAAGACTCTACTAGACATGTCCTTGTACGATGAGATTGATGAACCTAAAGCTTTGATACCAACTCTGTCACGACCCAACACACTATGACTGGTACCTACACTAACTCCTAGTGGGCGAACCAACACACAAGTCATCTATTCATTCAAGTCCATTTTTATATTAACCAAACTAGTTAGTTATTACTCATTCAAGCAAAAGATAATCAATATAAGTCATGCCATAAAAATATTAAAGCAAATGCGGAATTTCTAACTATTACAAAATCCCCAAAATCCGAAAGTCATCGTACAAGGACTCTAATCTAGAACATGTCTAAGGAATGAAATTTGTCAAATAAATAACCATAATGTCAGGAATAGGAAATAGAAATCATAAGTGAAAGATCTTCGGGCGGCCTGGCATGGATAGAAGCTCACCCTAAATCTGTCAGTAACGTCCTCAAAGCTAGATGTGAGGGCGGGTAGCAATCTCTATATCACAATCTGCACTCAAAGAATGCAAAGAAGGCAGTATCAGTACAAACACTATGTACCGGTAGATATCATAGGCCGACTAAGGTTAGTACTATGCATATCTAATAAAATGAATAGAATAAACAAGCCATTCAATAGACATGAAACAAATAAACCATGACAAGTGAACAAAGGATAAACACCAATCAAATCACCCAAATAGCAAGAAATCAATAACGGAAGCCACACACGGAAACAAGTCTACCATAGTAACCATACTCACTATACACACATGCTAACTGATGTCATTACTTAGTAGTCATGACCTGCAGGACACCATGGTGTCCATGTACCACTCATTCCGGATACTCATCGGATCCTAGCATACACCTCAGCTCCGAAAAGAACCTAGGACACGGGCCGCATCAATGCATCTCTCATTTTTGGAACGAACCTCATACCACGAACCCATATTCTAGGTCACATTTGTGCCTTTTCATATATCTGTACGTAACGGTATTTCCTGCCCTCTTATTATCAACGCTCAAGTCATCATTCCGTATCACAATATCGCCGAGAAGATCATATTAACTTCTCATCACAACACATCAACTGTAGATTCAACATACATGAATAGTGGCACGAAGACTACGTAGTCACTCAATCAATTTCACATACGAGTTCAGTCACATAATATCATGCATGAGAACTATATATGCTTTCTCCTAATGAAGTCACAACACATACAATCAACTAATCAATGTCTAACTCAAGTAGGCCGTAACCTACCTTAATGTAGAGCTGGAACTAACTCAAGTAGACCGTAACCTACCTCAATGTAGAGCTGGAACAACTCGAGTCACTATGCTATAGTTTTTCCCTTTCGTAAAGCCTCGGAACGCTCAAAGTCTAGCAATTAGAATGCTCAATGAGTCACAATTATTCTAATCACAAAATCAATACAAAACACCCTTCCCTTAGCCCCAATCCAATGGGTGAATGATTTCTAGGTGTAAAATAACCTAACAAGGGCCTTAGTAACCACTAACCATCAGTTTACAACCATATATGATCAACACATCACTTATAAGCCATTTCTATGGTCAAGCTATCATTTTTATGGAACCCTAGGTCTCAATTCACTTATTTTATGGCTCCAAAGGTTCAATTCATGATTAAGAGGAGTTATACCACGCCATTAGATGATAAATAAGTGATAACAATCCTAACCCATCAAATATAGAAGGTTTATTAATTTCTAGGGTTGCTAATACTAATTTCTCCATTGAAAACCCATAAAGGGGATGATGATGTTATATCCCGTATTTTGGTACATTGGGATAATCCGAGTTAGTCATGATAAGTTAAGGACAAGGTTGTAATTTCTTCCGATTTTGTTAAAAGTGCATAAGTTGCATATTCATCTTTTCATTGGCATGGAGTGTTAAGGGTAAAATTGAAATAAGGAAAATTTGGGATCAAAAGTGAATTATAAAAAGTTAGGCATTTCATGAAAATTAAGGGCTAGAAGTGAAATTTCGAAAACTAATTATTTCATGAAAATGGCCATATGTGGCCATGTGTGTGGTGTGGGCCATGGTACACTTGTGTTAATTATATAAGTGGACATAAGATGAATAATTAAGTCATGTTCATCATTTTGACCTTAGAGAAAAATCAAGAAGCTTGGAGAAGCTAAAAAGGGGCCATTCGGCCATGTCCATGGAAATTGAAGACCAAAAATTCTTCTTCAAAAAATTATTTTCTTCTAGCTTTTCTACTAATTGGAAGGTCCTCTACAACGTGGAGTAGTTGTTGGAGCAAGAAAATCGTTCGTTGTTGTCATGAACAAGTTTAGCCGAATAGAGAAGTTGAAGGGAAAAGGTGAGGTTAATCTTCTCTTTTATATGTTATGGATGGTTTGTGTATGTTGTAGTATGTAGAGATGAATGAAATTCATGAAAACATAGATGTTGATGCTTGGCCGTGTACATGTTGTTTGGTGTAGGGGTGAAGAATTAATTTTACTTAGTATTTTGGTTGTTGTTGTCATGGATTATGTGATGAGAATGAAGGTATTGAATGATTCAAGTTGAAGTTGTAATTGTTGTGTTGTGGTCGTGTATGTGTAGTGTGGTGTAGAAGTGAAGAACTAAATTTATTTAGTATGTTTGGATTGTTGTGTTGTGGATTCTATGGTGCTAATGAAAGTTTAATGATTCAAAGTGAAGTTATAGTTGTTTGCGGCTTGTTATGGAATTTTATATAGTTTATCGAAATTATGGAAGTAATGGATTATTAATGTAGTTCATGAATTTGGAAGGAAGAAAATGTGTTGTGTTGTTTCCTTGAACTTGGGGTGCTTCGGGTGGCATGTTGTATGTTGATGGGCTGATTTGAACATTTTGTGGATTGTCCGAAGTGTTCTTGAACCTTGTTTGAATGGTTTGGATTAGTACTTGAACGTATGAATATTGATGTTGGTTTGATCGTATGCGGTTGATTTGAATGAAAATAAAATATCGTCGAATTATATAGAAAAGAGTTACTAATGTTAGAATGCGTTTTGAATTCATTATTGATGTTGTTGAAATGGTTGTTGGTATTGTTGTTGAAGAATTGGCCGAGTTAAATTCTCGGGGTATTGAATTTACAGGGGAAATGCTGCCCAAATTTCTGTAAATAAAGTGCGAGCTTAAAATGGGATTTCGAGGTGCCTATGACTAATGTTTGGTGTCTAATGACGTGTTGTAGATTTTGAGAAGCCGAGGCTTAAGTTCGGAATAGCTTGGAAAGCGGACGAGGTATGTGAAGCTTATCCTTCTTGTCTTTTGGCATGTCCTAGACGCAAGTAAGTGGTGATATGTTATGAGCCTTAGGGGTAGTTCTGTTCTTAAAATCCGAACATGTTTATGATTCATATTTGCTTCTTGATGTTGGAATCCTTAATGTGGTCAAGCTATGGACCGTATGTCTTTGATACGATTGAATTTGAAATGCTATGTATACGGTTTGTTCCGAAAGGATCTTATGTCTACAAATGTCCGTAACTTTCATAGACAGAACCGGATTGCTTTGATAAGCGCGTAAACGATTCTTATTTGTTTCTTGATATTCGTATTCTTAATGTAGTCGAATTATGGTCCCATTGTCTTTTGTATGACTAAATTTTAAAAGTTGCATAAAAGTTTTGTTTTCAAAAGAGTTCTGTTCCTAAATGATTCTGAAACTACGAACGACCGTAACTTTCAAGAAAGGGCTCGGATCGCTTTGATATCTTCGCAAATGATTTCATGACGAGTAATGACCTTAATTTTCATAGGCGGGCCCGGATTGGGTTGACGCTCGTCCGTGGGTCCCGCGACTTTCTATGTTTGGTTCTAACGACCTATTTTTGAAAGAATTTAATATGACTATCTTTTCGACCCCCGAGTATGACTACTTAATTATCTGTTGAGTCTGAAATAAGGATTTTTATGCATGTGATTTTGATACGTGACTATGATTTTTGAAGTTCGGGTTGATATGTTCCCGAGTGATATTCAGAAGAAAACATGATTTGACTATTGTTTCGGTTTTGAACTAACAGTTCGTTTTGATTATCCTATTGGGTCTTTGTAAGTGATTTGCATTGCATATTGTTTCCCACGATTCTGCTCGTGCGTTCTGTTGTTACCTCTTTCGCCGAGTCCCGGGTCGGTTATGTTTCGTGCGCACTATATGATATTCTGGAGTATGATGTGTCCGGTTCGCCGAGCCCTCCGCTATAGGGCCGGGTACCGTGTATATGTGATATTGCCGCTGGATTTTTGACCGCGGTATGTGATATTGCCGCTGGATTTTTGACCGCGGTATGTGATATTTACCGCTGGAATTTTGACCGCGGTATGTGACATTGACCGCTGGACTTTTGATCGCGGTATGTCGGCTTTCGGAGATATGAGATCTTCTGGAGTATGATGTGTTATGGAGACATCGACGGGCGGGCGACCATATTCTAAGAGCCCTATGCATGATTTATATTTTGAAAATAAACATTTTGGTATTCTGGCTAGTGTGCTCACTTTCTGTACTCCTTACTTCGGTTATGACTTCGTTTTCTGTATTTCATGCTTTGCATACTCAGTACATATTTCGTACTGACCCCCTTTCTTCGGGGGCTTGCGTTTCATGCCGCGCGGTACCCGCGGATGAATAGACGATGTTAGCGAAGATGTTCCACCGGATTGGCGAGCTCCATTTCCTCCGGAGTGGTGCCGAGTCGAGTGCTTTTGTATGGTATCGGTTATGGTAGAGACTTTGCGTACGTGTCGAGTGTATGATATGTCGCTTTTGTAAGCGGCTATGTAAGCGGATGTATCATTATGCATTATGTTACGAACTTCATATGTTGCGATTTCATACGGTACTAGTTTTGTTTGATTTGATAAAGACGAAAGGCATGTTTGTTTTCAAAAAAAAAAATTCATTATGTGCTTGTCATGTTTTGCGGGCCCAGTATGATTATGAGTATTACGAAAGTCAGCGGGTTCGCTCGGCCCTAGGTAAGGGTCGGGTGCTCATCATGCCCTATCGGAAATTAGGGTGTGACAGATAATCATGAAGATGATACGGAATCATTGAAAGGGATGGATGAGACTTACCTCTAGAGAATATTCTTGCCCTAGCTTTGAATTTCACCTTAGGTGCTTGTAGGGATCTGTGTTGGAGTATTATGAATAAAGAATGTGGGACTAAATGCTTAAAACAAGGTAATCTGCCCCCTATCGACCGGTGCAGCGGTCAAACTACCGCTGCGGCGGTCTCGCTATAGTGGCCAAGTGCCTGCTATAGCGGACCAAAAGATAAGTCGCCTCCCCCATGAAGGGCCCGATCCCGCTATAGCGGCATCGCTATAGCGGTACCTTGCTCTATCACCCAACATTTCATCCAAGGCCTCACAGACACAAACAAAACATGAACATATACATAAAAACGTCATACGAATCCACCCGTGGCCTTGGAATTCCCAATGGAGTTCTAATTTTCTACGTCATCCCCCAACAGAATCAATAAAATTAAACAACAATCACAAACAAGTCAAGTTTTCAGTTCTTAGACTTATAAAATCTAGTTCCCATTAGCTCGTACTACCCTTGGGAAGGTTCCATTTAGTGGGGTGATCCTACATTTTTCATAACGACTGGGAGGGTCGTTACACTCTAAGTTATTAGATGAGGTTTAAAGTCCTAAGTTCTTGTTAATTGATCTTTCCCAACCTCAATCTTCCTCTCTCGAGCTCAAATCGAAGTAAATGGGCGGGTCTTAGGGTTAGCTAATCCCTTAAGAAACATTAAAGAACAAGATTAATTAAAACAACATTAACTCACTTCACTAGCAATAAGAATCATTCAATACATAAGCAAAATAAGAATTGCATCCAACACTTTAATCATAGAATATTTCCATGAAAAGGATTCAAGTGAAGAAAATAAATACTACACACTTAGATATTCATTACAAAGAAAGGAATCAAAGAAATGGAGAAAAGTTTAAGAAAATTCTCAACTCAATCTTCAAATCTTCAATCCCCAAGTGTGATGTTAGAACCCTACCTCTCCAAGACTTGTAAAATGGACAAAGATGAAAAATATTGTCTTCAAGTCTTTCTTTTGTAGTACCCCATTATTCTAAGTCAAAATATGACAAAATAAACCCCGAAGTTTCAGTTTTGCAAATCTATTCCCTTTTTGCACTTCTAGCCATTTTTTTACATTTCTTCAATTTGGCGTCTTTTTAAATTGTTTTCAATTGGTTTCTTCCTGATCACTTCAAATCACATAAAACCTATAAAATGAAAGTAAACGACAGTAAATGCACTATTTTCTCAATCAAACATAGCAAAAATATAAGATTAAAGAAGATATAAGGTGGTAAAATATTAAACTAAACTTAAACCCCCAAACTTAAACTATTGCTTGTCCTCAAGCAATTCAAAACATACAATCTTCTTTCAAGGAATCAACTCAATTGTGCACCAACATCATACCAAGTCAAAAAGACTACTTTAAGCACAAACACAGGACTTTGAGCCTGTTTGGATGGGCTTAAAAAATGCTGCAGCTTATAAGCTGCTTTAGATAAGCTAAGCCAAACGGGCATAATTATTTTTTTGGGCTTATTTTAAGCACAAAATGGCTTATAAGCTGGCAGCCAAACATTCAAAAAAGCTGAAAACAGCTTATAAGTTGTTTTCAGCAACTTATAAGCCAATCCAAACAGGCTCTTTGATTGGTACCAACAATTAGCCCAAAACATATGAATCACCAACTTCTCAAAAACTCATTTTTCTTTCAAGTGTTCAAATACCAAACTAATCAAAGTAGTAATCAAGACATGACACTAAAGCTTCAAAATTTGCCTCATTATCACAAAACAACTTTCTTTTGTTCATTCCTCTCAATTGGAAAATGGAACAAAGTCACAACTCAAATTCTCATGTGCCCTCACAATCAAAAGAGAATCCCAACTCACAAAATGCAATTTAAAACACAAATGGGATATTAAATGGAAAGAATTAACTCTCTCTCTGTCTCACAAAGATGTTCAAATGCACACAAGTAGTACCATAAGCTTGCCCTTCATGTATTTCTCCACTAATATAGACACACTTGGTTCAAAATCAATTAGGACTTAAAGGGTTGTAATGTAGGCTTTTGGTTAAGGTAGAGCACAATTTGGATAAAAGTGACTCAAAACCTCCCTAAGCACTGCAATTTTCAACAATAAAAGCGCACTTCCTTTGAAACTTTTCCACCCTTTCTTCATTTCTCATTTCACCAACTAGTCTTCCCTTTATTCACAACTCTTATTATTCCTTCCTTTTAAATAAAAAATAACAAGGAAGTTTCCAAATTTTTTTTTTCTTTTTCTATTCTACTAATTCATTTTTTTTCTTTCACCTTTTCACCTTTAAAGTAACTCCGACATAATAAATTTTCCAACCATCACCCCCAAACTTAGGCTTTTAGCCTATGCTTGCACTTTCAAAACACTTAGGGAGGTAGGATGCCAAAAGTAGGTCAATAAAGAATAAAAGGTTAAAGCTTCTAACATGGTTGCCAAATAAAAGGTTAAAGGCTCAAAAGGGGTTGACTAGGGAAAATATGCGAGGGTAGGATATTTAAGGCACAAAAACAGTCCAAGGAAGGCCTAACCCCATTTTTCAAACAAAGTGTAGTCTAGGATTTTGCCTTGAAACTCATTCCGGGCAAGTTCTAGACCACAAATAATGCAAAAAAACTCACAAATAAACCTTACCACACATGGCACATGAAAACTCAAGTAGAATATGTATCCAAGAACCAATTGAAACAAATGAACTCAAAACTTCACTCATAGCCTAAAGATACTTAATAATGAAAGTAAGAGGCTAAAATTGAGTCTAAAAGTCACAACAAGAATTCTTACTTCAATCGTTTTTCTTTATCAAAAATCAAGAATTCATACGCCCAAAAGTTAGCTACGGGGCAAAAAATCACATCCCAACCCCATTTTTACTCCTAACCTACCTAACTAAGAATGGAAATAAAATAATAAAAGTGACTAATCCACAACATGCCAAAAGAACGAAATTTTTTCAAATTTTTTAACAAGTTCCATTTCAGCAATGTCTATCCACAGCCACACCAACAGTCACAAAACAAGCTCGGCAAGGACACAAATCAAGCATAACCAAAATATAATGTGCTACCACATGCCACCCCCAACTACAAACATTTCAGTGTCCTCACTGCACATAATCAAAACAAAACATAAAATAGTTTGAGGGACTCCCTGAAGTCTGCATTAGACTAGCAATTTTTTTTTTTACTGTCAGCACCTGCGAGGCGCAGGCATGGCCTGCGAACCACAGGTGATGTCACCTGAGATTTTTTTTTTCAATAATTGTTAGCAACTGTGAGACGCAGGCATGACCTGCGAACCGAAGGTGATGTCACCTGAGAACTTACCTGGAACTATAGTTCAGCAGCAGTTACTGGTTTGAGGCTGCTCTGAAACCCTGACCCGCTAGAAACAACTCCAAAAATTTTGAAACTTTGCAGATTAGTCAAAAACAATAAAATAAACTATTCTAAAAATAATATTTCAAAAACGATATAAAATTTTTAAGATGGTGGGTTGCCTCCCACCAAGCGCTTGATTTAACATCGCGGCACGACATGAATTAACTTTACCACTTCCGCTCCACTTGGAGGATATGAATTTTTTCCCCAACATTGAATCAAGATTTCAGTGATGCTCGTGAGGTAGTGGTAGGAAAGCAAAGAGGCCAACTCTCGAGTATCTCATTTTGCACTTTTTGGCCTTTGAGTGAGGAATGTCATTTTGTCTTCTTAACATTGCAAATTTCAAAATAAAGAAACTTTCTTCTTCATCTCCACAATACTCCATAGGCTTGGTTAGTTCAACTTCCATATCATCAATCAAGCACAATGTGGAAAAATGGTTAGAATGTGATCCAATGTTCCCAAATTCCAAATTTGCCTCATCTTTTGACATCCTCACCCAAAAATGAACTAGAGTCTTCAAAAACTATTTCATGAACTTTTTTATGCAACTTTAATATCATTTCTTCAATATCAACATCTTGTATTATTTTTGGGTTGGTCGGTTGGAAATTTACCATTAGCTTTTGCAAATCAATCTTGACCTCTTCTTCTATCACGCCTCGAACCATGGCCTAGGCGTATCACTCGGTGCCTGACTATCTATGACCGAGCGAACCCATGGCTGCTGAGTCTAATAGTTGTATCATGAAAGCATGCAGGATATAAAATGAACCAAGAGAATACTATATCTCAGATATAATAGAGGGTGCGAAAATAAATGTTGTGAGGCAAAACCAACATAACTGACTAAAGACTGTGTCTATGAAACCTCTATGATCAAAATACTGTAAGAATAACTAGGTTAGGACAAGACCCTGACATGCCTCAACTACTAACGAACTAATTAATACTCGAAAGACATGAAATGACGGCGATCCAATGAGAGGGCTCACCAACTAGCTAATGTACTCGAGTCTTTGGAAGCTAAGCGGTGTTTGTATCCTCGATGAAAGTCGTAGTTTTAGCACCGTGAAGTGTAGGCCCATGCATAAGGACGTTAGTACATTTGAATTGTACAAGTATGATAAGCACACAAGCAATGATAAGGGATGTGAACAATAAAGCATCATAATCAATGCTCATATCGTGAGCCGATCCGTATAGAAACCACCTGTGCAAATATCATGTAACTATGGCCTCAAGCCCAATAAATAATGAGATCTTAAAGCTATGGCCTCAGGCCCAAAATATTACATATGCATATGAATCATAACTATGGTCTTAGGCCCAATCAAACATGAAACAATAGGTGTAAAACTGACTACTGGCTCTCTAACCTGACTGATGACTTAGATTGCATTCTCAGACTCATAGATTGAATTACAAGTCTTTTAGATTAAGCTAGGGTCCATAGAATGCATAACAAGTATGAACATAATCAGTAAAAACTGAGCTCTAACCCTAGGTGATGAAAATCAAGAACTAGGGCAAAATCATAAACCCTAGTTTTGGATTCTTGAGAATTATGATAATTAAGGTATGAGGATGATTAAACAATGTTCCTCGTGTAGATAGTACGCTTAACATACCTGGAATCTCTCTCAAACTTGAACAATAATCTGGTCTTGGAAAAAGAGTTCCAAGGTTTTGCTCTTTATGCTCTTTAATTGGGTTTTCTTGAAAACCCTGTGTTAAGAACATAGTTTCATGATTAGATTAAGAGCATATATGATAGAATTGATTTGGAATGACTTACCTGGTTGTTTTGGATTGTTGGGAGAAGAACACTTTGTTTCTAGGGTTTGGAATTATGAAGAACGAAATAACTAACTGCAGGTTGGTATTATTAGGTTCTGGTGCGGGTTACGAATTACGGGCCAAAATACAGTTCATAAACTGATTTATGGTCCGTAAACCTGGATCGTAATTCAACATGTTTCAAACAGAATCACTGGTTTCCGTTTCCTCCTTAAATACGATCACACTTTACGGGCCGTATTTCAAAATACGGTTCGTATTTAATAATATTAAATTCCACCAGACAATTTCCAGAATGCACAGTGATTTTGGGGTATCACTTTATGACTTGAAATACGGGCCGTATCTTGTTTACGATACGTAATGCCGGGGCGTAAATCCCCATTGAAAGAGAAATTTCGATTCTCCCATTCTTTATCTGATTTTCTAAGTCTGGAATCTTGGTCAAGGCTTAAGTTAAAGGTCTGAGGTGTTACAATATCTCCCCCTTAGGATCATTCGTCCTCGAATGATGCATTTTGGTCAAAAGGGATTATTTGAGATGTGCACATAAGCACATGAGCACATGAAAAAACATGACATTGAAAATTTGGACAAAATTATACGGAACCGAGTAACTATTAAGGCGAAAATTGTCTAACAAGACCGAATACGATAATGGAAACTATAGAAGAAAGGATCTGAGCGGGGGGGGGGTACTATACCTTCACCGAGATTCTATAGCGATTTTCAAAGAGATAGGGATATCTGGACTTCATGTTTTCTTCGGCTTCCCATGTAGCCTCTTTAACTTTCTGACTTCTCCATAAGACCTTTACTGAGGCTACCTCTTTAGTTTTCAACTTGCGAACCAGATGATCAAGGATTTTCACTGGGACTTCTTCGTAATTCAAACTATCATTGACTGCTATGTCATCATTCGGGATAACCAACGAGGGGTCTCCCACACACTTTCTCAACATGGACACATAAAATACTGGGTGTACGGTAGCCAAGTCTTGTGGCAATTCAAGCTCATAAGGTACTAAACTAACCTTTCGCAGAATTCTGTATGGTCCAATATAGCGGGGACTAAGTTTCCCTTCTTACCAAACCTCATGACACCCTTCATAGGCGAGACTTTGAGAAATACCCAATCATTAACTTCAAACACTAAATCTCTCCGTCTCACATCTGTGTAAGATTTCTGGTGACTCTGAGACGTCTTCAAACGCTCTTGAATTAACTTGGCCTTTTTCATGGCCTGATATACCAAATCTAGTCCTAACAACTCTGTTTCACCAACTTCGAACCATCCAATCGGTGATCTACACCTCCGCCCATAAAGAGCTTCAAACGGTGCCATCCCGATACTAGCATGGTAACTGTTATTGTAAGCAAACTCAATAAGAGGTAGGTGATCATCCCAATTACCTTTGAAATCAAGGAAACATGCCCTTAACATATCCTTAAGGAGATGCTGAATGGTGTGCTCTGCCAGGCCTCTGTCTAAGGGTGAAAAGCTATACTAAGGTTAGCCTTTGAACCTAATCCTTTCTGAAAGGATTTCAAAATTTTCTTGTGAATTGAGCACCCCGATCTGAAATAATGGACACTGGAGTCCCATGAAGTCTGACAATTTCGCAAAGATACAACTTGGCATAGTCCTCCGCTGCATCTGTGGTCTTAACTGGTAAGAAGCGTGCTGACTTCGTAAGTCTGTCCACAATCACCCAAATTGAATCATGCCTCCTAGCTGAACGAGGTAAACCTGCGGCGAAATCAATAATTATCATATCCCACTTCCAAATAGGATTATCAATTGACACTTCCACCTGTTCTCCTAGATTTACCACCTGCTCCTCTTGGTTTGCATCCATTGGAGCCTGCATATTCAGTAGAAGAGGTTGAGGAATCCATGGGACAACAGTGGATTAGTTGCTATTATCTCCTGTGGGCAGAAAAAGGGAAGATTCTGGGCTACTGCTGGGTTCAGAAGGGGATTGAAGTGTTGACGCATGTCCCATTTGTTTTGCATAGTTTGAAAAAGTGTTGGAGCCACTGCCAGAGCTAAGGGGTTGAGTACATTATGCATCCAAACATGGTTTAGGTAATTTTCCATTGCTGGTTTAAGTGCTTTCGTCACCAGTTGGGCTAAGAAATTGGAGTTTTGAATGACAATCATTATTTCCCTCCACTCTATGTCCAAGGTGAAGGAGATTGCTTGCCCTTGGAGACCCTGTTCTATCCAAGATAGGGGTGGTTGGTTGGGTGGAATAGGAACTGTGGAATATACCATCGAAGCATTTAGTAGTAGGGGTTGTTGGGTGGATGTAATGACCAGTTTGGTCGTTATTGCTTTTTTGAGGCTTTTGACCCATTCCCGAGCTTTTTAGCTCATATTTGACCCAAGGGTACTGTTGACACGCTTCCTGAGGTATTTGGATATGATTTGGGTGATTTTGTGAGAAATTTGGGCTTAAAGCAAAAGAGAATGGACCCAAAGTTGACATTTATGTAAACAGACCTTTTTCAAGAATCCGTCGATTCCGAGAGGTCCGGATGGTCTTTTAAAACTTGTGTGTTTTTTTTATTTAGTTCTTAATGCACTCAGGTGCATTTTGAGACTTGGGTTGGGAAGTTAGTTTTGAGGTATCGGGGATTGATTCAATCAACGAGACTCCCGTTGGGAATTTCGAGGCCACGAGTGCGTTTGTAGCGTGTATTTACGTATGTCTGTATATATATGGTTTGTGAGCAGATGATCTCGGGTAACAGTCCGAATTTGGGGTTAAGTTGATGAATCTTGAGAAGTTTCTGCTGTCTGGTGTCCCACTATAGCGGCCTGTGCATTTAAGCAAGGACCGCAGAAGCGGGACCACTGAAGTAATCAAGTGAGCATGGAAGCGTGTGACGGGCAGTTGAGTTCATTAAATTTGTGTTAAAAGCCCTAAGTCTTTCATTCAATACCACTCCGAAAGCTATTGGGAGCATTTCAAGGCATTTCTTGGGGGAGAATCATTATGGTAAGTCTTTCCATCTTCATTGCTATTCCATATTCCATTAATCGTCATAGGAAATCTCTAAATCATGCTAATTTCATTAAGAACTTGAGGATTAAAAGAAGGTTTTTATGGGTTCTTGGTTCTAGACTATAAAACATTGAATTATTGATTGAGTTAGCTTCATTAAGCATGGAATTGATAATTAGAAACTATTATTGCATGATTCCTTCCTAATTATGGCTAATTTATGGATTGGGAGTTAGGGTTTATACCCAAAATTGGAGGTTTTGCCTAGAATCCAAATTTAAGTAATTCATGAGTTGTTCTAGCTTATAATTGATGGGAATTAATCAACTAGAGTATTAATTTCATGTTGAGACTTGTAGATTCCTAATTTCCTCTTTCTAGTTCATAAACCCCATTCCATGGGTTGGGATTTGGGTCTTGAATAGAAGTAAGTTTGAATAATGATTCTTCTGGATTCTAATTTCCTAATCAGGATATGACTAGACTTTCATTATCATGAGGCATAAAGGAAAGGCTAGACTAAGGTTTGACTTTTGGCGATTTGCTGTTCGGTTTTCCAGGTAGGTTGCGGTTTACCTTATGGTGAGACTTCGATTAGCGAAGCATATGTTTAGATGATATGGTTGAAGAATGCATGTAATCCTTTGGGTATGAAGTTTGGGATAGATATAGACACCCCATTGCGTTGTTGACTTATTTTCTCTATGTACTTATTAGCTCGTCACTACGTTGAGATATTGGATATTGGTGATTAGTTATATATCATGATTATGATATTGTGGTATCTTACTTTGCTGAAACTGAGATGAGAACTGTGAGTCTATTATGGCTTATTTTGTAGCCTTATTGATGATATTACTCGTGTGCCCATGTGTGGTACTTTTTGGGATTGATTTGTTTGTTGACATTACACTTGTATTGTATTCATACTCATTTCCATGATATGGTACAAATGATGGGAAATGAGAAGAAAATACAGATGCATTGAGACATATTGATACGAGTTATCTCTGGGCTGTGTCCAGAGTGATCGGTACTCTTTCGAGACATATTGGATATTAAGTCATCTCTGGGATGTGTGCGGAGTGACTGATATGGAAACACTTATCTTTTGAGACATGTTGGATATTGAGTCATCTCTGGGCTGTGTGCAGAGAGACTGGTGCATGGGCTTCGCGGGTCCCCTATGGGTTATGATGCTGATCATGTGATGTTTCATCATCGGAGTACATGTGTACGAGCATATGCATTGCATTCATACTTTATACAATATTGCATCGGATTGTATCTCTTGGTTTTTCTGTGATATGATTGTGATCGATGGATTCAGATTTGACATACTGAGACTTGGCACAGTTGGGTTTAGATGCTATAGCATAGCTGGTGATTGGTACGGTGGATATTAATTTGTGATGACTTGTACCTTATTGTTTACATGTTTATCTTACTTTATTGTATTTATATACGTTAACTAGTCTTAGTCGGCCTATGATACCTAGCAGTGCTTGTTGTTTGTACTGACCTATACTTACTGCATTTTCTTATGAATCCAGAGTACCAGGTTGGATCTACTTCTACCTGTCACACCCTTAATCCGATAGGGTGTGATGGGCACCCGACCCTTACCTAGGGCCGAGCGAACCCTCTGACTCTCGTGACTTCCATATAAATGCTGAAGTTTGGGCCCTTAACTAGTACAATGAAAATATAATGAAAACTTTACAAAACATGCTTTTGATCTTCCTGGATTCAAAAAAATCTATATTGATAAGAAAACTGCAACAGAATACATAACAATACGTGAACATGGAGCGCTTACGACGACATACTATACACACGACTGCGTACGCAAAGTCCCTAACATGATCCAAGATAACATCACACATATGCTCGACTCGGCGGCCTCCGGGAAGAAACGGAGCTTGCCAATCAGGTGGACACATACTACTAAAATCTTGGCTAATGCAGGTGTACTGCACGCGGCATGAAATACGGCCCCAAAGAAAGGGGTCGGTGCGAAATATGTGCGAGTATGTAAAGCATGGAGTACAGAAAACAGGATCATAATCGAAGTAGGAATTACAGAAACAAGTATAATGACCAGAAAATCATAAGACTTGCCTTTTTGAAACATTTGTCCTACATGCATATATGTTATATCTCGCATTTCGCACGTCGGAATATTTTTAAGTTGGTTGCGAAGAATTATGGACAAGGATATCTCTCGACGTTGTTGTACGACAAATGGTTTATGATTTTGTTGGAAGGAAGCATTAAGGAAAAATTTGGGACTAAGAATGCTTTATGGAAAATTTTAAAAATCTCATGAAACTAGAGTAAGGTGGGCCATGGCCACATGGAAGCTTGATATATGTATATGTGTAAGGAATAAGATGACTAAGGGAGCAAAAGTCATTTTCATCAAGTTCATCTTTTGGAAATTTCATGAAACTTGGAGAATTTGGAGGGAAGGCATTTTTTTAAAAAAAAAAAAAGAAGAAAAGGTGCACATGACCGGCCATGTGCACCTAAATATACACATATATATATGGTCAAGTCTTGAATTGGAAGACAAAATTCATCATTTATCATCTAGAAATTTCAAGAGAGGGAGAGGGAGAAAAAAAGGGGGTTCGGCCAAGGGCGATGGTGGCAGAACACCTTCCCCTATTTTGATCATGGAAAAATGTCTTCTTCATGTCTTCCTACTAATTGAAGGGCTCTCGTCGACGTGGAGTGGTTGTTGGAGGAAGAAAACCACTCGTTGTGACAATCCATCAAGTTAGCCGAATGGGAAGTTGAATGGAAAAGGTATGATTCAATTCTCTTTTGCATGTTTTGTGGCTGCCTTGGACGTGTTATATTGCATGGAAATGGATAAAAAATCATGAAGAGTTGTGTGTTGTAAGTTGTGGCCGTGTGTAGTATGTTGAGGCCGTGTATGTGTGTGGTTGTGTTGGAGTGAAGAATTAATTGTATGTAGCTTGTTTGTGTGTTGTTGTAATGTGCGAAGATGAATGAGTTCATGAGAATATAGATGTTGATGTTGGGCCGTGTAGGGGCTGGTTGGTATGCAGAAATGAATTGATGT
>NC_081343.1:20603762-20623440 GCF_029784015.1 Lycium ferocissimum
CTTAACCTTTCAACTTTTCCATACTAATAATAGTCATAAATAATATTTATAACAACTCGTCCATTAAAATAATTTTTGAGAATGGTCTCGCCCTTAACTTCCCACGACGACCTCGAAATTTCCAAACGTACAATATACGGGCTATAACATATAGATTTCATGATTGTTATTCATTGTTGTAGCCCCGTGTGGCTTTCTATTGTTCGGTTGGGTTTGCGTGTCTGAGTTGAGCTTTTAGTTCGGTTCACGAGAGGAGACTCGACAAAATTTTCACAGAGTACAGCAGAGTTAACATTCGAGGACGAATGTTTCTAAAAGGGAGAAGGATGTAACACCTCGTACCTTGGCGTTAGGATGTGTCATAGTAAGTCTAAATGTGTTCGAAGGGATTAAGGTCATTCATGAAGTTATAGATTTAAGACCTCGTAAGTTTGATAAAATTTCGAAACCATTATATGTTGCCTTGATATGGTATTTTTGTTATATCCGTATTTTCATACGTCGGAAAGTGTGCGAGTTAAATGATATTAATAACGGACACGAGGTTATCCCCCAAGCTTATAGGTGGTTAGAGTGATGGTACACATGTACCGTAAGGATTAGAAATTAAATAAATTGAAGAAAATAAGTTTTGTCGAGGTTCAAAATTTATTTGATGAAATACGGCCCAAGCTATACTACCCCGTATTTTTTTGGACTAGGAAAATTTAATCGTCCAACATGAGCAAATTTACCGAGCCGGAGAGAATTCGATCATATTTCAAGGATGAAAAATCAAGAGCTCGGTGTATAAAGAGTTGAGGCCCCGAAATAATTTAGGACTTAACAAGTGTGACCACGGTGATTGAAAATAATATTTTATGTGTACCAAAAGGGACTATGGACTAGTGCTATGTCACATGAGTATAATAATGAGCATATGAAGTGTGTTAAAAATAGTTACTATTTAAGTGAATCGAGATCAAGAAATTATATTGGGTTGTTGAAGAATTATTATGTGGATATGATCCACATGTGTTGTGGACAAGTGGCACTAAGTGAATTTAATTGCACGCACATCAGCAAGTGGTGGCAAGATTAGATATTAATTAATAAAGGAATTTATCTAGAGTGTTGCACATGTAAAAAGGAATGTAGTAGAATATATGCATATCTTTTTCATTCTTTGCAATGTAGAAACACGTATCTTTTATAGATCACATCATTTTCATTCCTTGGAAATGGATATGAACAAAGTAAATATGCAGCACCTCCTAAGCTGTAAAGAAAAAATATAGCTCTTGTTTCATAGTAGCAACGCGAGCTCAAAGCATATGGAGGCGGAGTATATTTTCTTTTCCTCAAAGAAAAACATACAGATTTTGGTCTCATTGTTTTTACTTCGATCTCATTATTCCGTTTTGTCGCGTTGTTTAATCCGGGCTTCTGTCGAAGTGAAGTAAGGTGGAAGAAGATTATTTTTTTGGCATATGAGGTAATAATTTCCTCCACTAGATATATTTAAATTCATCCCGGTATAGCTAAATTGTGACATGGGAACTACGAAATTAATTGCGGAAATCGTATAAATTATTGTTGTTATCATATGGGCTGTTTGGTGGTTGTTATGAATTGTTTGGTGGGCTGGAATATCGTGGGATTGGCTGTAGTTATTGTCGTTGTATTTGTTGTTCTACTATGTATATACGAAAATAAGGAAGTATATACAAGCATCGGTATAGGAATGTAAATTAGGCTGTTTTGGAAGTGATTTGAGAATGGATTTAATTCTAGTTTGATATGAAATTGTTGGTATTGTTGTTGTTGGTATTTTGAATGATGTTTTGGCTAAATTGGAATCTCGAGGATTGTTAAGTTTTCGGAGGAAATACGCCGATTTCCGTTAAGTTTTTAACTAATCAAAATACTAGTTAAAATGGAAATATGGAAGTATGAACTAAGAAGTGATTCACATAAGTAATCGGTTGTAGATTTACAAGTTTGGGAAGTCGTAGTTTGTTAAAAATAGTGTTACTCTCATATTAAATAGGCTAAAAGGCGACGAAGCAAGCTTGGTTACGGTTGATCTACGACAGGTATGTGAAGCTTATCTTTTTTTCTTTTGGCATATCTTAGTTGTAAATAGGCCATGATACGAGTCTCGGGGTAACTCCATTCTTAAGATCCGAGCCGTATACAATTCTTGTTCCCTTCGGATGTTAATGTTCATGATATTGTCAAACTATGGTTCTTAAGTCTTTTGTATAGTTGGATTTCAAATTTTGCATAAAGCATGTTGTTTTTAAAATATTCCGTAACTACGAACAACCGTAACTTTCATAGACGAGCTCGGATCGCTTCGAAACGTTCGTAGGAGATTCTATAATGAATAAGGTCTCCAACTTTCATAGATGGACTCGGATTGGTTTGATACTCGTCCGTGGGCCCCGAGACTTTCCCTTGTATAATACTAGCGACTTTTGAAAGGATTTAGTGTGATTAACATCTTAACCTTCGAGCGTCGATTACTTACTTCTCTATCGAGTTTGTAACGATGATTATGCCCCTAATTTTCATAAGCTATTTCATATGGTTTGATATGTATCCATGATTCCTAAAGTTCTATTTGATATGTTGTCGAGCGACATTCGGAAGAAACTTGGTTTGATTATCGTCTTGGTTTTTAAATGATGGTTCACTTTGATTATTCTATCGAGTCTTTGAAAATGTTTTAAACTGCATATAGTTGCTCACGACTCTGCTCGTGCATATGGTTATTACCTCTTTTGCCGAGTCCCGGGCCGGTTATGTTATCGTGCGCACTATGTATATTCGGCAGTATGATGTGTTACGGTTCACCGAGTTCCTCGCTAGAGGGCCGGGTACCGCTTATGGTGTTATGATGTTATGATATGCTATGATGTGTGACGGGGATACGGAGATATGAAACCTTCTGGTGTGATGATGTGGTGTGGCGCCAACGACAGGCGGGCGACCACCGTTCTAAGAGCCCTATGCATGATTTGTATTTTTATGAGTAAGCATTTTGATATTTTGAATATTGCATTTATTTTCCGTATTACGGTTTGACTATGATCTTGTTTACCATATTTCATGCTTTGCATACTCGGTACATATTCGTCTTGACCCCCCTTTCTTCGGGGGCTGCGTTTCATGCGCGCGTGTACGGATACTTATTTGGATGATCCACCGGCTTAGGATTCTGTTCGGTGTCTTGGAGCGCTCCCTTGTTCTGGAGCCTATACTTTGATCCAGCTTTTGTTATTATATGTTATACCTCGCATTTTATGCGTATTCGGAAAAATTGGAAATGATTTGGAATGGTAGGAATCAAGGTACTAATTGGATTCTACTTGGTGTGCATGTGATGTTTTAGAGATTATTAACGTGGGAATATTGGAAAAGTCTAAGGGCAAAATTGGAATGTCGGAAAATGGTTTCATGAATTACCAAAAATATGGACTAAGTAATTGGGCTTGGAAATGGAAAAAAAAAAAAGAAGAACAAGAAGCCCAATTGGAAGGGTGGCCGGTCATGGCCCAAATAAAATGATCCAAGCCCAAGACAATTAGTCATGTGCATGGTCATGTGCATTATTAATATAAAGGGCTTGAGACTTCAAGAAAATTCAAGAAAGATTGAGAAAGAAAAAGAAAGAAAGAAGGAGCAAAAACAGCCATGGCATTCGGCCATGGCCTTCAAAATTTGGCCCTCAAACCTTGATTCTAAAAATTATTTTCTTGCTATATTTCTACCAATTCAAGGTCCTCACAACGTGGTGCAATTATTTCGGGAGATAACCCGTTGGTTTGGTCGTATGGATGAATTGATGAAGTGAAGAAACTTGAAGAAGAAGGTAAGAATTCATCCCTTCTAATTATGTTTTGAAGGTTTGTTTGTGTTGTAGTATGTGTGAATGAGTAGGAAATATAGAAATATGGAAGTTTGCATGGTAGATGTGTGTGCATGTTGTGGCCGAACCTATGTTGTGTGATGATGTTGAATTTTGTGTTGTATATTAGTTGTGGTTAGTGTGGAATTTGTATTGGAAGTGAAAATAGAATAAAAAAAAAAATTGGTTGAACTTGGAATATGGGTACTTGGCCGTGAGCCATAGGGGGATGAACCAATGAGGAATCTATGTTGTTTAATATGTTGGTTGCGTCGTTGTGATCATTATAATGTAAATGAAGCGTTTATGGGTCAAGTTGGTATGAGAATGGGATGTAGGAACCTATGTTGTATTTTTATGATTTTATGTTCTTATGATAATTAAGTTGTTAAGGTGTGAGTTATGGTGATTTTTGATGAATTTGGAAGATGGAAATATGTTATGAAGATGCTTGTCGAAGAATGGAAGTTTTGGACGAACTATGGTTTCGGTGGAGAATTTGTGTATTTTGCGAATAATATGTGAAACCATATGTAATGCCTCTAAATGATATTGGAAGGGTTGTGATGAGTAATGAGTATGGAAAATATTGATATTGATTTGAAATTGTGAAGTTGGAAAGTAAACTAGTTATGTCATGTTGTGGTTTGTAGTGATTGTTGATGTTCTTGGGTTGTTGTTGGGTTGTTGATTGACTATTTTGAGCCGAGTTGAATCTCGGGGGTGTCGTATTTGTAGGGGAAGTGCTGCCGAAATTTCGGTAGCCAAATAGAAAACCAAATATCGAAATGTCAACTTGCATGAATAGTGATTGGTAAAGATGACCATTTGCGGTTTCGACGAAACGGGATTGGAGTTTTGGCAAGCGTAAAGGACAAGAAAGGTATGTAAAGCTTTTCGTTCTCTTTTCATGGCACGTCATAGATATGTTAGCTTCGGTTTCGACCCTTGGAGTCGCTCCTATTATTCGGAATCCACTTCCAAAGTTAAGCCTTTTTCATTCAATGGAATTGACCTCAGTTAGGCCATAAGTGACTAAATTGCTTTTTGACATCTAAAATTTGTATAACCTAATCCGATCACTCTAAAACACTTTCTAATGATATTATGAAGTTTACCGTATGTAATTTAAGTACGCCACCTCATTTGACCCGAGGTGGGCCCGCTATTTCCGAACTCACTTCTAGTATGCTACTAAATGGTTTTTGAACAATATTTAGAAGAAATGTTTTACTCGCTCTTCTAACTCGTAAATGTCAATTATTTGTAATATTCCATTGCGTCCTATGATGTGTTCCGATATGTATTATGAATCCGTACGTTCTGTTCCGACATAACCCTCTGTGATGTCCGAAAGGTACGTACTATGATTCCGTCCGATTTCGTTATTTTGATTTGTTATTCGCTATGCCTCATCGAGTCTCTGGAAGTTTTTATGGTCTTTTTTTTTATTGCATAGTTTCTCACTACTCCACTCGTGGATGCCCCAATGTTTCCCACACTGAGCCCGGGCCAGGATATGTTCTCAAGCGTATTCCTCTGCATTATTCGCCGCGCCCGGTGTGAGGGGGGTATATACGTACATGGGTTGTGGTGTATGATGTGCCATGTACGCATATTCGATATACTGCTTTGATTATGTTCGATGTGGCCACTTGGTATGTTATGATTTGTTCGGAGATATTCCACTACGAAGTATCTTGTGTTGGCGCGGGACCGAAGGAGCGCCTGCGTTCGTTCACCGAGTCCCATAGCGGGGCGGCTTTGCATATGTTTTTCGCATGCATTACTTATGATTTTTCTGGTATGCATTTTGATTCCGTATGTATCTTATGCTTCCTCCGTACATTCTGTTCTGATTTTAATGTTATTTATTACAGTCTCCGCTTTACATATTCAGTACATTTTTCGTACTGACCCCCTTTCTTCGGGGGCTGCGTTTTCGTGCCGCGCAGGTACAGACATTTGATTTGATGATTCGCCCGCCTAGGTTGTTTGCTCAGTGGTTGAAGTGCTCTTTGTCCGGGCCCGTATTTTGGTATAAAAAATTTTTACTACATTTGTACATATTTATTACGGGTACGACGGGGCCTGTCCCGTCATATGATTATGTCATGTTACGCTTTCGTTCGTAGAGGTACGTAGACATGTAGTGTGGGTTCTGCATATGCTCGTGAGTGTTGCGTACGATTATGGCTTATCTATGTTTGTGTGACGGCCTTATCGGCCTTCGTGCGTCATGCCCACTGGTTTCTGTTAAGTTATTATTTCTGTTTACTTTTAATATTTTGCTAACTTAGGTTAAGGTACGTACGAGTGCCCAATTAGGGCACGTGTCGCGGCCTACGGAGTTGGGTCGTGACAAAAGTGGTATCGAGCGGTTAGGTCCTCGGAATGTCTGACGGCACCGTGTCCGATGAGTCCCGTTTATGGTGTGAAGCGCGCCACATTTATAAACGGGAAGCTACGGGCATCTAGGAATTGTTGACCTTCTTTTTGTCTTAGATCGTGCGATATAGAGCCAAGTCATAGGAAATAAAATTCCTCGCGTGAGCTCTACATATGGCGGAAAATGGCAAGTGGTGACAGTGAGGTCACCCAGGTAAGTTCGAATATATTTGTCCTGTTACCTGGAATAGAAGGTTCCGGATGACTAGCGCGGGATACGAAGTTGTATATTAACATATTATGGGTATTTGCGGCGTACAGGTTTCGAGTAATAGGAATTTGCAAAGGTGATTACCGAAGGTCAAGAAAGGTAAAATAGTAATTGTACAAGAAAGGACGTGTTGTGAATGTGCCTCGGGATCCGTAAGGCCTCGTATTATGTAATAAAGGTTGTGTGTGGAAACGGACGTAATTATACCGACATTAAAGGACTCGAATCTGTCGGAGTTGCGAAGTTAAGCGTGCTCAGGGGAGGAGCAATTTTAGGATGGGTGACCCCCCTGGGAAGTAATTGAAAAATTTTGTAAACTTGGAATTTAAGGGGATAAATGGAAATTTGGGGTAGCCTAAAGAAAACTAAAGTATGTGGGACGGCTAGAAACCTTAAGAAGATGTGTAGGACGAGACAGAATAGACCAGTTAAGAGAAAGAAGGTGCAGTATGGCCTCGGGATCTGTATAGGCTTGAACAACGTTGGAATTACTTTGTGGGGTAGTCAATAATAATCATGTAGGTGTGTGAATGCGTACGATATGCTGCAAATTGTATTGGTAGGTAAGTAATTCCCACCGGTGCTACGGTGTGGGAAGCCGAATTGGACAAAGACATCGAAATTCGAGTAACAAGGAAGGATATGGTACGGGTGTTGTAAGATAGTCAAGCTACTTTTTCACTATGGATTAAGATTGGGGAATTGGAGTATTGGAAGGAATTAAGGATAGGAAATACGATCAAGTAAAACCTTTGAGGAGCCGATAAACGAAGTAGGAAGTCATTACGCAAGAATGAGAAAAGCAAGTTGGTAATCAAGCGAGGAGTAAGGCGTGACAAGGAAATTTCCGTAGGTAGTTTGACTCTGATCGCGATTCCGTATGCCATCTTTCTGCGCTCCTGACTTCGATGAAACTCTGCCTACTATACCTCGGTATTCTCGAACCTAATTACGATCCTATACGATGAATCTCGTACGTTCGATTAATCACAACTCGGTTTGATACGTCTGTACATCGACTACGTACGGATCTGTTTGACATATTTTTGGATGTCTGCCCCTGATTACGGATCTGTCCGATATACGTCTATACGTCTGACCCCGTCTGCAACTCTGTCTGGTATATGTGCCGGTACGTCTGCCCCTGACCACGGATTTATTCAATATAGTTCGGTACATACGATTCGATGGGACTCTCTCCGAAATGTACACTGTACGCTTCGCCTTTAGTGCGCAAGATAACGTCGGATTATGACTCCCTCCGATTTCGGTTATGACTCCGTTCGACGTCCGTTTGATCTTTCGATCCTGATGAAGGTTCAATTCGCCGTATACCCGATTTAAGACCCCGAACGGCTCTAGTAAGGGGATGTCACAGAATGATGGAAGGAGTTGGAGAATAAAGGCCCTTACAAGTGTTTTAATCAGACTCCAGAATATGTTGGGAAAGAAGGAAACCTCCCCGAAGTGTTATGAAGCCCCCATAAGGTCAGTTGAACATTCGAGGACGAATGTTCTAAAGGGGGGGAGAATGTTATACCTCGCATTTTATGCGTATTCGGAAAAATTGGAAATGATTTGGAATGGTAGGAATCAAGGTACTAATTGGATTCTACTTGGTGTGCATGTGATGTTTTAGAGATTATTAACGTGGGAATATTGGAAAAGTCTAAGGGCAAAATTGGAATGTCGGAAAATGGTTTCATGAATTACCAAAAATATGGACTAAGTAATTGGGCTTGGAAATGGAAAAAAAAAAAAAGAAGAACAAGAAGCCCAATTGGAAGGGTGGCCGGTCATGGCCCAAATAAAATGATCCAAGCCCAAGACAATTAGTCATGTGCATGGTCATGTGCATTATTAATATAAAGGGCTTGAGACTTCAAGAAAATTCAAGAAAGATTGAGAAAGAAAAAGAAAGAAAGAAGGAGCAAAAACAGCCATGGCATTCGGCCATGGCCTTCAAAATTTGGCCCCTCAAACCTTGATTCTAAAAATTATTTTCTTGCTATATTTCTACCAATTCAAGGTCCCTCTACAACGTGGTGCAATTATTTCGGGAGATAACCCGTTGGTTTGGTCGTATGGATGAATTGATGAAGTGAAGAAACTTGAAGAAGAAGGTAAGAATTCATCCCTTCTAATTATGTTTTGAAGGTTTGTTTGTGTTGTAGTATGTGTGAATGAGTAGGAAATATAGAAATATGGAAGTTTGCATGGTAGATGTGTGTGTGCATGTTGTGGCCGAACCTATGTTGTGTGATGATGTTGAATTTTGTGTTGTATATTAGTTGTGGTTAGTGTGGAATTTGTATTGGAAGTGAAAATAGAAAAAAAAAAATTGGTTGAACTTGGAATATGGGTACTTGGCCGTGAGCCATAGGGGATGAACCAATGAGGAATCTATGTTGTTTAATATGTTGGTTGCGTCGTTGTGATCATTATAATGTAAATGAAGCGTTTATGGGTCAAGTTGGTATGAGAATGGGATGTAGGAACCTATGTTGTATTTTTATGATTTTATGTTCTTATGATAATTAAGTTGTTAAGGTGTGAGTTATGGTGATTTTTGATGAATTTGGAAGATGGAAATATGTTATGAAGATGCTTGTCGAAGAATGGAAGTTTTGGACGAACTATGGTTTCGGTGGAGAATTTGTGTATTTTGCGAATAATATGTGAAACCATATGTAATGCCTCTAAATGATATTGGAAGGGTTGTGATGAGTAATGAGTATGGAAAATATTGATATTGATTTGAAATTGTGAAGTTGGAAAGTAAACTAGTTATGTCATGTTGTGGTTTGTAGTGATTGTTGATGTTCTTGGGTTGTTGTTGGGTTGTTGATTGACTATTTTGAGCCGAGTTGAATCTCGGGGGTGTCGTATTTGTAGGGGAAGTGCTGCCGAAATTTCGGTAGCCAAATAGAAACCAAATATCGAAATGTCAACTTGCATGAATAGTGATTGGTAAAGATGACCATTTGCAGATTTCTGACGAAACGGGATTGGAGTTTTGGCAAGCGTAAAGGACAAGAAAGGTATGTAAAGCTTTTCGTTCTCTTTTCATGGCACGTCATAGATATGTTAGCTTCGGTTTCGACCCTTGGAGTCGCTCCTATTCTTCGGAATCCACTTCCAAAGTTAAGCCTTTTCATTCAATGGAATTGACCTCGATTAGGCCATAAGTGACTAAATTGCTTTTTGACATCTAAAATTTGTATAACCTAATCCGATCACTCTAAAACACTTTCTAATGATATTATGAAGTTTACCGTATGTAATTTAAGTACGCCACCTCATTTGACCCGAGGTGGGCCCGCTATTTCCGAACTCACTTCTAGTATGCTACTAAATGGTTTTTGAACAATATTTAGAAGAAATGTTTTACTCGCTCTTCTAACTCCTAAATGTCAATTATTTGTAATATTCCATTGCGTCCTATGATGTGTTCCGATATGTATTATGAATCCGTACGTTCTGTTCCGACATAACCCTCTGTGATGTCCGAAAGGTACGTACTATGATTCCGTCCGATTTCGTTATTTTGATTTGTTATTCGCTATGCCTCATCGAGTCTCTGGAAGTTTTTATGGTCTTTTTTTATTGCATAGTTTCTCACTACTCCACTCGTGGATGCCCCCGATGTTTCCCACACCGAGCCGGGCAGGATATGTTCTCAAGCGTATTCCTGCATTATTCGCCGCGCCCGGTGTGAGGGGGTGTATATACGTACATGGGTTGTGGTGTATGATGTGCCATGTACGCATATTCGATATCTGCCGATTATGTTCGATGTGGCCACTTGGTATGTTATGATTTGTTCGGAGATATTCCTACTACGAAGTATCTTTTGTGTTGGCGCGGGACCGAAGGGAGCGCTTCTGTTACGTTCACCGAGTCCCGCGCGGGGCCGGCTTTGCATATGTTTTACGCATGCATTACTTATGATTTTTACGGTATGCATTTTGATTCCGTATGTATCTTATGCTTCCTCCGTACATTACATTACGATTTTAATGTTATTTATTACGGTCTACGCTTACATATTCGGTACATTTTCCGTGCGACCCCCTTTCTTCGGGGGGCGCGTTTTCGTGCCGCGCGGTACGGACATTTGATTTGATGATTCGCCCGCCTAGGTTGTTTGCTCGAGTGGTTGAAGTGCTCATGTCCGGGCCCGTATTTTGGTATAAAAATTTTTCTGCTACATTTGTACATATTTATTCTGGGTACGACGGGGCCCTGTCCCGTCATATGATTATGTCATGTTCTGCTCTGTTCTGTAGAGGTCTGTAGACATGTAGTGTGGGTTCTGCATATGCTCGTGAGTGTTGCGTACGATTATGGCTTATCTATGTTTGTGTGACGGCCTTATCGGCCTTCGTGCGTCATGCCCACCAGTTCGTTTACGGTAAGTTATTATTTACATTTACTTTTAATATTTTGCTAACTTAGGTTAAGGTACGTACGAGTGCCCAATTAGGGCACGTGTCGCGGCCTACGGAGTTGGGTCGTGACATTATATATATATGTACATGTTTGTTAACGGGTACGGCGGGGCCCTGTCCCGTCATATGATTTTGTTATGACTCTTAGAGGTCTGTAGACATATATGTGTGGGTTATGGGTATTCACTGTTCAGTCGTGTCTGTGTGATTTGTGATTTGGACGTCCCCCTACACTATGATAGCCTTACCGGCTTATATGTGATATTATCTGCTGGAAGGTATGACAGCTATATGTATACATATATTTGTGACAGCTTTGGGGTGACGTTCCACTTTTCTGTATGTATATGTTATTTGTGTACTGTATAGGTCATTCGCATGCTATTTCTGATTAATGGGTGTGTACGGGTGCCCAGTCCGGGCACTAGTCGCGGCCTACGGGGTTGGGTCGTGACAATTTTCTTTTAAGTGAACCATTATTTGTAAAAGTATGATAAATATGATTTTATATAGTTATTAATATTACTACTTTTTAGGTACGCTTTAAATTATATTTGCCACATATTTCTCAGTAGAGAAGTTTAGATTTTTATCAAGTAGCTTCTATTATATGTAATTGTTTTAAGGTGGACTTTGCAATAGATAATGGATAAATGAAGTGGGCCAAGCCCACCTATAACACTAATTACGTGGAGGGTTGTGGAAGAATATGGCTATTTGACTTTATTTTTCCAATTTGGTTTGGATAATATTATTTTATAGAAAATCATTAGGTGGCAATCATTTTGGGTAAGCATTTCCTACAGTTGACATGTTTGTATGGACACTTACAATAATTTATTCCTATTCTTTCATTATTATGTAGTTCACTTGATAAGTTAAGTGAGAAAGAGACAAATGGCTATCCTAATTGGATAAAATCTTATAGTACCACCTCCTCATCAATTATATATGTAGCAATTCACATATACCACCACCAAGGAAAGGAATTCATTTTATGTGCAAGGGATTTTGTTATGGGATTACGGATGAGATAACCGAGAGTGCTAAGTAAGGCAGTCGAGGATCAATTTGTCGTCTATGATCTTATACGAGCTCATACGAGCAATTAAGGTATGTATTTGTTAAAGAACTTGGGGGATGGTGATCGGAAGATGTGAGTTCAAGTAATAATAGTTGTGTAAGTTTATTATGGGTTGTTTTCTTATGGTATGGAAATTGGTGGGAATTTGGTAGCTCGTGTAGAGCATATTATTGATGTGTCGTTGGTGAATTTTTCTTGTATTCAGATAGTAGTTGATGTTTTTCTTGTTATACTTCATCCATAGGAAAAGAAGAGAATGTATAAATACATTGTATATGAGCGTATATTGGGATGTTTTGTGTATACTCTTGTGTTGTTGCTTATTTGGGTCCAAGAAGGAATGAAAGGAATTATAGTTGTTATTATTAGTCTTGTTGGATTGTTACGTTATTGTTGTTGATATATAGAGTTGAAGGGAAATGAGAAGAATGGGGGAGATGCTGCATATCTTGCTTTAGGATAAGTTAAATTTTCGTTATACAATTAAGAGAATCCTTTGTATGGGTAACAATAGTATCATTATTGTTATCATATAGATCGAGGAGCAGATACGAGTTGACTTCTTGAGTCGTTGAGCTAAGACCAGGTATGTTAAGGCTATCCCTGTCTTTCATTTTGGCATGATCTTTATGATACGAACGAAAGAAATAAACGATCAAGTTCTAAAGAATTCTATTCCTAAATGTTTTAGAGATACTCGTATCTTTGGCTTCGTATGTACATTCAGGTATACTTCATGTATATAGTTCCAGAGTTCAGAGTAGTACTTCACGAGTCTCTCGTGCATTTATATATATGTGTACAACTATTTTCTCACACTGAGCTAAGCTATAGTCGGCCAGGTGCGGCATGTAAATGTGCACACCACTACAGTGGGTACGTTATGATGTTACCCCAGCCGTGGGATGATATGATATGTGGATCAGACCGCACGTTCTGCAGCACTAACATTTATGAATCGGGTTGTACGTTCCACAACACTAACAATTATACTATGATATATGTATATGATTTTGAAAGAAAGCATGTATATCATTCGCCCTCTGAGGCACTTTCAGTTATACAAAGTTATATAGACAGTTTCAGGTATGCAGCAATCATACCGATACATTCAGATTTACAGATTGACTCTCACGTCTCAGATTTCTTTCGTGATTCTTTTGTATATGCTGTTTTCATGCCTTACGTACTTAGTACATTATTCGTACTGAATCCCCCTATTGCTTGGGGGGCTGCGCCTCATGCGCGCAGGTCCCAAGATACAGGTTGGTGATCCATCTATTACGATGTCAACTCAACAGATGAGATGATGCACTCTATTTGTTTCGGAGATGCCAGGAGTCAGCATAGTCTTATATATATATGTATGCGCATGTGTATGGGTATGGCGGGGCCCTCTCCCGGCCACGTTATGTTATGTTTTCTAGTAGAGGCTTGTAGACAGTTATGTATAATTAGATGATGTCTAGACTTGAGGTTTCATATATTGTCACAGGTGGTTATGATAACCTTATCGGCTCATGCAGTACGTCCAGTATATTCACGTACATGAGTTTTTTAGACTATTTGATGCATGCATGTGTCCTTGTGAGTTTATTGAGACTCATATGATGACCCTATTGGCCCACCCATGTTTATGTTGAGGTCACAGATGTATGTCAGATGGTACTTGACTAGTACGGTCAGCTGCCCGTCATGGCCCTCCAGTTTTGGGTCGTGACAATATCACAGTAAACTGAATACAGCCTTGTTGCTTGTCATTTGCTTATATTTGTGATCATGTGTGTTTTTTTGATTTTTTTTTTAGCTTGTTCATCCATGATTTACACCTGGGAATCTGTCCCCTTTGTTTGTTGTTTGCTATTGTAACATGTCTCCTTTGTGGTGATGATTGAATCCTTTTGCTTACCAGGACCTGATCATGCTATAAACCTACCTCCCTCTCTTTCTTCTTGCTTCGTGTGAAAAGGTTCTGATTGGATTAAGTAGTGTAAGAGCCATTATTAAGGACTAAAATTGTTTTAGGACTGTTTTGGCTAACTGCTCACATAACATGCTCCTTGAAATCCCTTTTCTTTATTAAAGTTTTTAAATGTACATCTAGGTGTGAACTATAATAATCCTAATTAGCTAACATGTTTGCTATGTGCTTGGGCTTGTAAAGGAAAGGTGAATTTTAAACCTACTAAGTTCAAATGCGTGCTTTAAGTCACAGGCTCCATCAAGGCTTTTTTTTCTTTATCTGAAATAAGTAAATACACTGTCTAAGGTCTCAATTGCATGATGTGTCTTCCCTAGGCCCTTTTACACCTCTGATGCGGGTTCTAGTGACTTGCTTACATGGTTAGTATTATTCCTTGCTTGTCTTGGGCATCAGACCTCTGTGAGAATGCTCTGTTTGCTTGCTGAACTATCATTTGTTTACTAATTTGGTTGTGTGTATCCTTCGGGTTGGTTTGAATGAGGCTTGTGTCATGGCTTGATCTATGAGGAGTATAGACCCATCTGGGGTGAGGCTGGGAAGCCAAGGTAAGCTGATTAGCTTGTAGTGGTTAAACCTGATCCATGCTATGACTTGAATTAGTTTAGTTATCCTTGAGGATTTTAGGAAATGATCCTGATCTTAGTACAAATGGACATCTCTACTTAGTTTGAACATGTGTACTTGGAACCCTTTTAGATTGAATTATAGGTTGTAATTAACTTTAAAGAGGAAAACCTCCATGTGATCACAAGGGGGGTTGGAAGTGAACCAAGGCCACATGACCTAAGAAAAACCTTTTAAAGGGCCTTGGGGAAAGGTAAAAAAGAATACCAGACCCAGCCTGGCTCATATGATTTTTCCTTCAGAAGAGGTCCCATGGCACTTCTGTGGCTTGTGGGGTTGGGTGTTCATTGCCCAGAACCTTGGAATCACATGGATTCTGCTCTTAGTCTTAGTGAGACCCCCAGGTTAGTGTTAGGTGTCCTGGCAAGATTGATTGTGACTTTGACCAAATGAAGAATAAGTGTGCATATGAGTTTACGTTAGAAACAAAGGGGCGGTATTGGTAGAAGTACAAAAATGGGTTGTCAATCTCCCTTGGCCTTGTCTTTTTTACTTGTTCCTAGGAGTGCATTAGCTGCCTCTAGGTGACGCTAAGTTTGGTGCATAAAAACTCAGACATAGAAGGGCCTTAGTCTTGCCTCTGTCCAGCCATGCCCACATCCCTTGATGGGTCCTGTATGCATTCTAATTGAGAAGATGTCAACTGCTTTATTCATTTCATGGTGATGCATTTTAATATTAGATTGTCTCCTCTATGTGTCACAGTTTGTGTGTGTTTTACCATGGTTATGAGTTTTGACTTCCTATCCTTTGTCATCCCATAGCTGATACTGTAGCTTATGTTGTCCTTCTATGACTATGTTGTTTTGTCCTTGTTCCATTTATGTTACACTGGTAGGCTGCAGATGTGTTATCCCCATGACTGTGTGTCTTGGTATTTGCCTCATTGATTCATTTCAGTTTGCTTTTGGTCTCTCTCATGAATGTGTGTTTAGCCTTACTTTTGCTACTTCAAGTCCATAGACTTTACTTGATTGCCTCTGGTTCTTGATTGGCATTGAGTTGTGAACCTGGCCAACTATGTGATGCTTCTATCCTGGAATCTGTCTATATTCTTGTGGCTACATTGGTGTGGGATAAGGTAATTTGGGGTAGGGTCTAGTCTTAGCCTTCCCCCGGTGACTAGCCATGCCTGGGGTTCATGAAACCCCTTGGAACTTGTGCGGTATCGGGAATACGGGGGCGACGACTCTCCCTTCCTCTTTGTTACCAGACACCTGCCAGTGAGCCTTGTGGTATACATATACATGTGCACCTGCCTAATTGTTTTACTTCATTGACTCATAAATTTACTTGATGCATAGATGCATATTTGATATATGCCTTCTTTTGTGAATATAATTGTGATAAGTTCAGAAAATTATAAACTAATCGGTTTCCCTTTTCCTTTTCTCGCTCACCATATGACCACTCGGGTCGGATCAGCCCGCCTATTGGGCCTCAAGCCCAATAAGGAAAATTCTTTCTCCAAAGATATTGAGTCCGCGAATATGAATTAAATAGCGTGGGGCGCAGAAGGCCCAGCCATGGGTGCAAATGGCCGGCTAGGGGCTTGGTACACCCCTAGCCTTTCCATTTCCATTATTTGTTTCGTGTTTTTTTTTTGTTTTTTTTTGAGCTTTTGTGTATTTGTAAACTTGTAAAAACTCATGTCATAGTGAAATCCTTATCGAATGAACTCGTAGTCTTAGGATAACGGTACTTATTCCGTATAGATTGACACTAAGTCCCCAAAACCATTTTTCCAAAACCCGGATTTAGCGTAATGATTTTGACAAACTTAAATCGAGGATTAGTTAAACTATTTAACACTGTTTAATTTTTAAACAAGAACAAAAGAATATTTCAAAACCACAAAATATTGCAACATTGTTAAAGAAAAATGGACTGGTTTTCGAAGCAGAAGCATATTTTTAGTAAAGCATAAACCAAGTTTTGTTTTCAAACTAAGGCTAAAAAATAAGTGTTTTTGGGTCAAATTAAATGACAAAATCTGGTATATATTGGGCCAAAAACCCCACTGATTTCAGCAAAAATAATAATAAGGCCATGAACTGGCCAGATTCGACACAAAACAAAAAGGGATTTTTTGGGCCAAAGCCCATTCATGGATAAAAGGGGATGATATGGACATCTCAAAATCTTTAAGCCCAAAGGCTCATTTGGGCAAAAAATGGATAGACCTCTTTGAAAAAATGAGAGAATTATAGTGTTGGCTACAAACCCAAATACGGGACAAATTTCACAACTTGTCATAAAATGACGTATTTCCTAAAAAACATTCGTATATATGAGTTCTCAGATAAAGCGTTCCAAACGTATTATACGGATCGAACGAAATAAAGTATGAGTTAAGCACGGACAAAATTAGACATTCAAAACATAATAACCGCATATTCTCAAATAACATGTATAAAGATGAAAACTTTATACTCATTTCCCAAACGAAATACATCATCCCTATATACAAAGGGGGGAATTATTTTATCCGGATATTATAAATCCGAATCTATGTACCCTATATAAAGGGACGTATTCAAATTCTTTTTTCTCTCAAAAATGATGTGCCAATGACAATTTTTTTTATTTTTTTTTTGCGAGAATAAACACTAAATAGACAGTTCATGCAAATACTCATACATTGAAATTCGAAGGTCAACCGTATAGTATGGATCCTTAATACTGGAGTGCCTAACACCTTCCCCAGGAAATCATTAGAACCCTTACCTACAACTCTAGATTACGAAGGATTTTTCACTGTATTTGAATAAATCCTTCTCCTCTGATTTTTCTAATTTCCTAAAAATTAGGTGGCGACTCTTTTCAAAACAAAAGTCTGAAAGTGCACCAACGAGTTCGTAGTAGATTTTATGCCTTAACCAGCATAAAAAGCGAACCTGTCACGACCCAGCCAGAGGGCCATGACGAGCACCCGACGCTAACCTGCCGAGCACCTATCATCATACTTTCATAATCATAGCTAGTGAGCCACATGGCTATCTCATAACTAACATGCACCAATAACACAATTGCCATTGGGCTAAGGCACCATTTTATACAAACATCATCAAATATGCCCATATATATACACAAGCCGGCAAGGTTGTCAAAACAATATACACAATTGTCTACAAGCCTCTAAGAAGATTAGATAATATCATAAAGGTGGGACAGGACCCCGCCATGCCCCTATATGTGCACCAAAAGAATAATACCAATTATCTCAGCTCACATCAAATGGAGCACCCCTATGCAATCACCGAAGAAGTAGCCTAGTGGTCTGGTCTGTCTGAACGCAACGTCCACAAACAAAAGGACATCAGTACGAATAATGTACTGAGTATGTAAGGCATGAACAATAACATGATACAAGTATGTAGAATAATTTCAGGGACTGGATTTTTCCATCATTTTTCCTGCTTCACTGTTCATCCGCGTTACTGTTCACCGCATACTGTTCATCCGCATTACTTTTCATCCAGTGGAATTATTTTAGGGGCTCAATTTTTCCATCATTTTTTTTACGGATGGTCTCATACCCGAGCTTACATTAACCAACTTACGATATGAACGACGCAAAAAAATTTCGAGGTGTAACATTCTCCCCCCCTTAGGAACATTCGTCCTCGAATGTTAAAGTAGTATCACAATTCGTCTTTACATCACTGGCGCTAACATTGCTCTCGTACACTCATTGGTTTCCATTCAGCCTATGGCGCTGATCTTGCTTAATCTTTGTACCCCAGTCATAATTAACCTAATCGCCTTACTTATGTTGTCGCCTTCATTCCAATCTTTTACCTTTCATTATCTTATTAACTCACGATCACGATCTCGTCTTACAGGTTTCCGTCCTTGCCTATTATCCCTTTCCTCTAATAATCCTTCTCTTTCTTCGATCTCAGTCCGTAGTACTACATGTTGGCCGTAATGTCGCTCTTATTAGAGTTTCTTCTTCTTCACAGACCCGATTAATTTATTCAATTCAAACTGTTCTCTTTATTTCTCTTTTCAGTTCTACCTTGTACGAATCCCTTTATTATGCGTACGTACGTACCTCTCATCTCGACGTATGCTTTCCTCAGAGATTCCATCTCTGCTACACTTAATGAAGTTTTGCTTTCCATAATTCCAATATAATTGTTGTCCTTCACATGTCATTTCCCATTGAGCTAAATCTTTATTCTTTGGAATTAAACTTCCCCTTGACTAAGGTTCCCGTTGCAGTTCTGCTTTGTTATTTGCCCCATCATCATTCGTTACTGACAATTCATTGTTATGTCCTTTGTAATGTCCCACTCTTAAACCATTAATATACATATTTCATAGATTGGAGATATCGTAGCCTTTAGTACCATCCATCGTTATGTAGGAGTTCCATTATATCCTGGCTTAATATTTTGTGATTATACCTCTCATATGGTATTTCTTCCTTACTTTTCATGTAACATAACTATTCCCCGACTTACCTTTCTTGATAATCACTTAACATCGATACCCATACTCTTTCATTTTAGTATCTTGTATCTTTCTACTTCCGAACACTTCCTTTCTTCTCCAGTAATGAATCAAGTTGCATTCGTATTCTTGTGGCTTATGGTTCCTTTAACCTATCATCACAAAGTCTTTTGTCATGACCCAACCCCGTGGCCCGCGACCGGTATCCTAACTGGATACCCGTACATGCCTACCTAACAGAGTCGGCGTACCAATTAGCTAATTCATATTGGACGTACACGAGTTCAAACCAATCTAAATACAACACACAGAAATATAGATACATAAAAGCAGAACACTTATACCTACACATAAGCTCGTTGCAGCTATCATATGTCGCAGAAGATTACTCAAATCGCAGACTCGTAGTTACTTATTAGAACAGTGACAACCCACAATCCACAAACATGTCTACGGGTGCCTCTAACATACGTAACAACCGAAGACGGGACAGCCCCGCGCCGTACCCAACGACCATATGTACAAA
>NC_081343.1:20623540-20641452 GCF_029784015.1 Lycium ferocissimum
CTATGTTCAATATATCTATAACTAGCATATCTTGCTTAGTCGTACCATTGCCTTACTAACATACACATCTTCATCGCTCTACCGATATACTCAAAATCTTAACCTTTCGTCTCGCCATTGATTCCATTTATTCTTCTTAATATAACCAATATGGCCTCATAACCTGTTGTCTCTCCTCATAACCTATCAAATATAGAACTTCATACAAGGGGAAACATAGGTGCTCGGTTAAAACTTGCCTTAGGTGTTAGAAGTTCCATCTTGGGTCATGTCTTGTTCTTAATCGTCATCCAGCATAATTCATCAGATTAGTATCATTTGATACATATGGAAAGGGGGAAATCACTTTAATATCATAATCATGTAGAACCTTTCGTCATAACTGGGTGAGCGAGTCCGACTCCCAAGGTGACCTCCGTCTAATCCCCCCCTCAAGTAGTGTGGATAAGGGTTTATCAACTTAACTCTTTATACTATCACAACCTTTGTGCATCATTATGACCCATTATTCGTCTTAAAAAAAGAAAGCAATGGGCGTCATAATAACTCCAGAATTTCCTTTTGTCTCATCTTCAAGGCAACTTTCCCATGTTCCTCGATATATCTCCTTCCATTTCATACTGTCCCATGATTCTTATGATCCTCTTGAATAGTTGTTGTGCCCCAATTCGTTAGATGGTAGTGGAATCTCTCCTCTCCTTGTAAAGCATAGGACTTTTTACTAGCAATAGCCTCCTTCTTCAATCGCTAATTCGTATACCCCTCTTAACCATCCAGTCATGAAGCTGTACAGGGTACATGAACTCCTGGACACCGCCCTTGGACTTCGGTCTTCGTGTTACAATGTTGTCTATTATATTCCATCACAGATTACTCCAGGGTGTAGAAGTACTGTCATCATATGAGCTTATCTTATACCAAGTCTTTCTACTCTCATCCTTTTCTTATAGTCAATTTCAAGCCTATCCTTGTTGTCGACTTTATTGTTTCCAACTTGATAATTCCTTTATCTTAGACTTTTCTTACACTATTGTTATAAATCCTTTGTCATGATCGTCACCTTGATTAACCCTTGCGGTAGTAATTTCATAGCAGTATAACTAATTCAACACGAATACACCATGGTCCATTTTTAACTTTAAGTGTCATCATACTCGGATTCCTTTTCAACTCCTTATGGTCGTTCCAATATTCCCCTTTTAACCTTTATGGTTTTCCTTAGATTATATCTTCCATAAATATCTTTATTAATTAAGTCATGTTCTCGCTATGGTGTCTGACCATACCCGTTATCCGCTCACCTTCGCTACTCATCAATGGTGCTAGTACATTTCTGTGGAGCTGCTCTTCTTCCCTTTTATTTTTCTAAATTCCACCTTACGACTCTGTCACAAAACAAAGCACGTGGTTCTGTAGTAATATTTTATCGTGTTGTTTCCTCTTTGGGAGAATGGCCCCCACCCGAGTTCAAGGGTGTCACTCCGTAGAGTCAAACTATTGCCTCAACGTCATTTCGTAATTCGTTAAAATTCTGATAATGCATAACTCGACTTTCTTTGTACCGCAATTAATACCGCTTTTCTATCATATGCCCATCCTTTAGTTCTGTCTCATAATCTACCTTATCGTTTTACAATTGCCATGTTGCGCTTTCCGCCCCTCTTCCATTCTATGGCCCATATCCTGTATTATCTCACCCTTATCTCTCCTGCTTGCCACATTGTCTCGGAATGTCGAAGATTAATTCTTTGATTGTCGTCTGATTGCTACAACCATTAAACCATGAGGGACTTGCCTTTATCCTAATGCTTCTTTTCACGATCTCTTTAAGACCCATAGATCATCTTACGTATTAGTCATTTTCATCGATAGAGCTCGTAACCAAAATCTATGTTCTCTATATGGCATCTTCCATAAGGTTGCCATCTCTTGACTTACCTTTTCTCAATAACCTTTCCTTGGGACATTGCATCATAACTCACCGGGGATGCGATTCCATTTGTTGCTATCTTGACATACATGTAAAGTCAGTCCACCGATCATTTACAGTCAGACCTTGTTTCTTCTTTTTTCTTGCTTCTCATCCTTTTGCTCAAATGATTTCATTCATAGTACAATAGTCATAAGCATATTCCAGAATACCATTGGCTTCTCTTTAGTAAAACTATAACTTAAGGCTCAACGTCAATCATTCCCTGCTCTTCTTCGATCGGTTCTACCACATCACATAGGGCATTGTCCTCTCGAAGTCTCAATATATTAGTAACATGGTAGTATGTGGTCCTTTTGGAATCCTTTGAAGAGATGTTGTGCGTAAAGTCACTCTTTATGTTACTCCTCTCGTTTTCATCGTAAGAAAGTCTATGGCTTCCTAGTTGTGTATACGCTTAGTACGGAGATTCGTACCCGAGTTTATAAGATATTAAGTGCCTTATCTCACGTATACCAAAGCGCAAGTATATGTTCCTTACAATACAATAGGATTATAAGTTAAACGAATAGAATCAAAATGAATCGAACCAACTTAGGGAACCAGGGACCAATGCACTTTGATGGTGCAAAGGGATGGCCCGTGGGCTTATACTGTTATATCCGGCATTTTAGCATATTCGGAAAATGCGAAATAATTTTGATTTGTAAAGAATAAGGTCATATGTTGATTGGGATTAAGATATGTGTGTGTTGTTCATGAAAAATAGTGGTGTGGAAATACGGAGGAAGGCCAAGGGCAAAAATTGAAATTTCGGAAATTAGTTTCGGGAATTACAAAACAAGAATTTTAAGTAATTGGGCTCAAAAAAAAAAAAAATAAGAAAAGAGGCCCAAAGGATAGGGAGTGGCCGGCCAACTTATGGCCCAAACCCACAAATTGATTAAATTTTTCCATGTGCTAATTAATATAAGGATGATTATCCTTAGAAACTTCAAGAAAATAAAGGAGAAATCAAGAGCAAGAACAAGAGAAGGCCACGACCAAGAGAGAAAGAGAAAGGGAAAAGAAAAAAAAATCTTCAAGTCTTCAACTTTGATTCAAGAATTATAATTTCCTTGTATTCCTACTAAATTCAAGATTCTCTACAAGGTGGCATAATTATTGTGGCAAGAAAGTGACTTTGGTGGCAAGGAGAACTTATTGGAAAAAGGTAAGATTTCTATGTTTTCATGTTATGGAATAAGTATATATGTTATAAGGATTGGAATTAGAAAAGAATCATGGAGTTGTGATGCATGTGTGTGTGTGAAACCGTGTGTGTGTGTGTGGTAAATCATGGCCGTGAGCCATAGTGTAGTGAAGGGGAGATGAAATGGAAGTTATTTAGTGCGTTAGTTGTGTTGTTGTGGCATTTACGACGTAAATGAATGTTTAACGAGTTGAGTTGGCATTGAAAATGGTTGCGGATTGTTATGGGGAATTATATGATTTTCATATAGTTTTTATATAATTGTGAAAGTAAGGTTCTAAATGTGAATTATGGTTGTTGTTAAGGAGTTTGGAAGGAAAACAATGTAATTTTGTAGTTTTGTTGCATTTGTAGAAGTTTGGAATGAATTATGGTTTGATGGGAATTTTGTATATTTTGTAGAATAATGAGAAATGTGTCCGAATCGTATTTGAATGACCGTGAATTAGTAGACAAATATGAAAACGTCGATATTGGATTGAAAGTGTGAAGTTAGAATGGAAGTTATTGCATTATGAAGAAAGAAATACTATTCATGCTAGAATGCGTTTTAATTCGATTATTGATGTGGTTGATGTTGTTGTTGGGCTGGTTGTTGCTATTTTGGCCGAGTTTAAGTCTCGGGGGATGTTGGATTTATAGGGAAGATGCTGCCCAAATTTTTGTAGATAAATAAGGGCTAAGAATAAACTTTCAAAGGCATGTGACTTATGTTTGGTAACTTTGACCAATTGTAGATTCTGAAGCAAACGGGATTTGAGTTTAAGCGAGCATAAGGTGTGTGCAAGGTATGTAAAGCCTATCTTTTCTTCTTTTGGCATGTCCTAGTTCTACTAGGTTAAGATTGGAACCTCGGGGATAATTCTGCTTTTGGAAATCCGAGTTCGATTTGGCATACTAGTCATTCAGCGCAACTGAACTATAATCCTTATATTTGGCTAAAAGAATGCTTAAACCTTTGTAACCTCCGCAAATGTATTCGAATCGCTCCAAAACTCTTATGAATAACCTTAGGGAGCCTAATGTTTGTAATTTATGTCCGCCGCCTCGACCTGACCCGAGGTGGGCCCGTAAGTCCCGAGACTCCCTTATTTGATTCGTTTGACTCATTTTCGTATGATATGAAAAGGAAACGTTTGCCTATGACTCTAAGGTCTGTTTGAAATGCCCTGTAATGATATTTGAACGTTCTTCACTATGAATGATACTAAATTTTTCGAGAATGACCTACGATGTATTTTTCGAAAAATTGATAACTTAAAAGTCTGCGACTTTGGTATATTAATTCCGATTAACTCGATACTCATTTTGAGCCTTCTGATCCTAATGTGTTCGTATATGAAATTATGTGTCGAGTCCTGGAACTTACTTTTGATATGCATATGGTTTCTGCACTACTCTGCTCGTGCCAATGATTATGATTTCGTTCGCCGGTACCCGGGCCGGTTTTGTGATCGTGCGCATTATGACATATTCGGCAGTATGATGTGTTACGGTTTCCGAGACCTCGCCATAGGGCCGGTTACATATTTGATGTGTGGGACGTTGTGATGTGTTCGGAGTTTGTACGGGGATTTGAAATCTTCTGGAGTATGATGTGTCGTGGCACCGTACGGGGGTGACCACGTTCCTGAGCCCTATGCATGATTTTTATTTGCATTCTGTACATTTGCATTCCGCATGGTTTGATGTTATTCGTATTTGTTTTCGTATCTTTTGACTCCTACCATGATACGAGTTACCCCTCCGCATTACATACTCGGCACTTCTTTCGTCGACCCCACTCGTTCTTCGGGGGCCGCGTTTCATGTGCCGTAGGCAACGTACGCTCGGTGGGTGATCCTCCGGTTTAAACTACCTATTCTGCTACTTGGGAGTGTTCCCCTTGATCCGGAGCCCCATTTGGTATATATATGTTTTGCTATGCATATTATGTACATTGTTGTGTTGTTCGGGTACGGCGGGGAAATTTTTGTCCGTCATATGTTCGTATGTTACGTACATTTGTAGAGGCACGTAGTCATATTTGTGGGTCATGGGTCCGGTTTGTTCGTATATGATTCGATTTCGTCCTTAAGCGGCCCCGTTGTGGCTATGCTTAATCTGACCCACGTGTTTGTATGTATGTGTGTATGTACGGGGGCGATGTGCGTTCCGCCGATTTTGATTTTGATATGATGATTACGCAGGCGACCGCTTAGGATAGCATTCGTTTCGGTATTTGCGTGATGTCTGGCTATCGGTTATCGGTACGATTAATATCTATTAAATCGGATATGCTAATATGACAATACGGTTCGTAAGTTTGTTTGGGTGCTAAGTAGGGCCGAAATCACGACAACTGGTACGGGTCGTGACATATACATTGTACATATATGTATATTTTGAGGAGTAATTGAAGATCATTTCATGATAAGCTTTGTTTGAGAATTGTGTTGATCTAAGTTGAATATGATGATGAGTATGATAAGTGGTACTCGGTAGGCTAGCTCCGGGTACCTGTCATGGCCCTCTAGCTAGGCCATGACAAAAGTGGTATCAGAGCAGTTCGTCCTAGGGTGTGCTACGAGCCGTGTCCAGTAGGGTCTTGTTTATGGGTGTGAGGTGCGCCACACTTATAAATAAAAGGCTGCGGGGCATGTAGGAATGATTGACCTTCCTTCTTATGATAGATCGTGCGATAGAGCCACGATATAAGAATTCCCTTTTCCTTAATCGTGCGCTATGTTTTCAGCAAAGCCTATGAAAGGAAAAGCTACAGCAGCCTAGAAGGGCAAGTCAGTGGCCAAAAAAAGGACTGAACGGGAGCCGCCTATAGACAGAGAGGAGGGCGAGTCCCAGAGTAAGGCCCTATTTTGATTCTCTCATACTTCGCCCACTCCAGAGGAGCAAAGAGTGTCACGACCCAAACCGATGGCCATGACTAGTGCCCGAGCTGGGCACCCGTATACGAATCTGCTAGAAATATAATCAGATTGAAACTGGAAATAATATGGCAATCCATAAAAGTATGTTGTAAACTCATCATGCCTTACATAAAAAAGAACCTATCTCGAAGCCACAGCTAACCAAAACATAACAAAATATGCAAGCCGACAAGGCTGCCACTATACACGGGAATATCCAAAACGAACTACATCTGTATAGCTGACCAAATTGCATATACACAACCCACACATGTCTACTGACCTCTACGAGTATACTAGTAAAACATGGCGGTACAGGGCCTCGCCGTACCCCTGAATATGCATAAGTCGATATCAAAAGGATCTGTACCAAAATGACTCAAGCTCCGGAACAATGGAGCTCTCCAAGCAGCAGTGGCAGGTCCCAAGGCGGAGGATCACCAACCGAGTATGTGCCGCGGCATGAAACGCAGCCCCTGAAGAAAAGGGGTCAGTACGAAAAAATATACTGAGTGTAAAGCATGAAGTACAATAATGAAGATCATGACTGGGTAAAGGATGATAGGAGACAAGTATGATAACCAAAGATACCAACGCACCTGTGCCTTATGAGATGCAAGTCATGCATATCTATATAATATACCGTACCCGGCCCTCTAGTGAGGGACTCGGTGAACAATGCAAGGAAACTGTGCACGAGTAGAATATTAGGAGCAATCATGTACAATATGAATCATCATCTGAGACTCAATAGAATAATTAGAATGAACCAACACTTGAGAATCAAAGACAACTATCATGTCAAGTACCACTGAGAACTAGAATTCATTAGAGTCATGTATGTCCGTCGTTCGCTCACTCTATGCAATTCATGCCAAAAAAAGAAAGAAAGGGTAACTTTACATACCTGCTCACTCTCCAATTATCTACACCTATTCGTCTGAGCTCTGAGCCTACATTTAAAAGGATTCACACTATCGTTAGACTCATCATAGTATAGTTGTTTTATGCCTTCAAGTTGAATTGTTCTATATCCTGCTGAAAATCGGGCAGCATCTCCCTTGCTTATATGCCTAGCCCGAAACCTCAATTCAGCAATCAACAATAACAACAACAATACCAACATCAATAACATCATTTCCAGCACCCATATATATACCATAAAATAGCCCACACGCTGTTTTCCAACTTCCATAACTAACCCACTTACTATACAATAATTTAACCACTCTATCTTCGTGAATAAACCGGTATTAATGTAAATAGAAAGAGATCCATACCTTATTCTTGTTCAGGTAGCAATATCTCCAATATCCGCTTTGAATCCACATCAAAATCCACCGCCAAACGATACTATAACAACGATTATGCACTACCCGAGCCTCGATTCCAAGACTTTACTTGATTTGGTATCAAATTTGATGGGTGGAAGTTAGGAGAACTTTCCAGGGGGTTTGGGATCTATTTGGGGTGTGTTGGAGTGGAAATGAGGGGTTAATCCCCCTTATATAGAAGGTTTAAGTCGGTTTGCACCAACTCAGAATTTGCCCTTCGCGTTCGCGGCCTTGGGTCGCATTCGCAAAGGGTTAATCCCCTCTACTCTTCGCGTTCGCGGCCCTTTGGTTGCGTTCGCGCAGGGTAATTTTTCTGCTCGGACAGTCAGTCTTAAAATACTCATAACTTTTGATCCCGGTATCATGTGAGGGCCCACGGCCTATGGTTGGAAAGCTATTTCAATTATCTACAACTTTCATATTTGGTGTGATTCCAAATTCCAAACTTATAATGGCGTTTCTGCCTCTCGGATCAGATCATCCGAAAACATTTCCTTAAATCATCCTTTTGGAGGGCTTATGCCCATATTCAGCTTAAGGGTCCTTCTTAAGACTTGCTCAACTTCCCATGAACTACTCATATCACTTTTCATAGGTCCTTATAAAATCCCGGCATGTGAACCCCACCTTAACTTACGGTTACGAGAGCTACTTCAAAGTCTATACTTGAAGCAACCAATACTTACGAATTTCAAGGTACAGAACCACGGGGTGAAACAAAGAGGAGCCTAAAATTTAGCCCCAGTACCCCCAGTTCCACCACCAGATGTCTCAGGACAGGAGATGAGACAGGACATCCTTTTGCTGACTCAGTTTGTAGCCGCTCAAGCTCAGCGGCAGGGTGCCGACCATGGTGACAGGGTTTGGAGGAAGATGATCAGGTCTTCAGGGTTTGATCGTGAGTTCAGAGGTTCCTCGAGGCAACAATTTCTCTAGGCACTCAGCTCGTTCAACAGCTAGTGTACCTCTAAAGTTTCCTGGACCCAGAGTTGATAGTTCTGCTTATTTGGGGCCAGTTTAGAGTTTTAGAGCATCTAGTTCCCAGAACAGGGATGATTCAGGCCAGATGAGATTATCTACACCACGATGTACTCAGTGTGGTAAGCTACATTCTACACCGTGTCGCTTGGGTTCGGATGTTTGTTATGCCTGCACTCGGCCAGGCTATTTCAAGCGCGACTGTCCATCGCTACGTGGTAGAGATAAGGTTCAGCCTATAGGAATAGCAGTTGGCTCTTCATTATCGGTACGCCCATCGAGAAAAACCTTGCAGACACCAACGGGTAGTGGAAGAGGTAGAGGAGGAGTATCCGATTCCTGTGGTCCTCAGCACCACCTTTGTGCACTAGCGGGACCATAAGATATTGAGTCTTCCCCTGATGTTGTCATAGGTATATTATCGGTATCCTCTTATGACATATATGCAATGATTCATTCAGGATTTATTTCGCTGTATATATTACTCCTGATGTTGACGACCGTATTGGGGTGAAACCTGAGCCATTCAAACAATTTGATGTGTTTATACTTGTTGGTGACCCAGTGATAGCTGGAAGCATGATTTATGAGTAAGTAAACCTCCGTGAAGAGAGTTGATTGACATAATGCTTAGAAAAAAAATGGAGTTCTAGAAAGGGTGTTAAGGTACAACTTATGAGACAAGCCTTATTATTTTACATTCGTTTATAGTAATCAGCCCCGTGCGGTTAAGTTGTATATCATATGTGTTTCTATATGTGGCCTGTTAAGGCATGAGATGTGTTTTTGGGTTGTGTGCAGGTTTGGGATTGTTATGTTTTCAGAGGGAACTCTGCCAAATATTTGTTATATCCCGCATTTTGTACGTCGGAATATTTTAAGACAATTGCGGGAAGTTAAGGGCAAGACCATCTTCAAAAAAATTATTTTAGCATAAGTTGGTTATGAATATTATTTATGAATATTATTGGACGGAAATATTGAGAAAGGCAAGGGGCAAGAAGAGAAATTCGCAAAAATGGGCCGTGGAAATAGTGCGGAAGGTTAGGGACAAAATGGTAATATTTAGGAAAGTCGAGGGCAAAATGGTCATTTCACGAGTAATCAAGAAATCTCTTGGAGAAGGGCCATGTGGCCGAATTTAATGAAAAAAAAAGGGGGGAGATTAGTCATCTTTTGGAATTTGAATAAAATAAAAGAAAAGTCAAGAAAAGAAAAGAAAACTCTAGAGAAATAAAGAAGGGGAATCATGTGTTCATATTTTTTATGTTGAGGGACTAAATTATAAATATGGAAATGTTGTGGGAGACATGTATATATATATATGGGTCATCTTTTAATTGATGAAACAAGAAAGAAAGAACACAAAAAAAAAAAAAAAAGAAAGAGTAGAGAAGGGTTCGGCCATGGCTAGAAAAAAATCTAGCCATGGAAAATTGATGAGGAAAAATTATTTCCTTCCAATATTCTAGCTAATTTGGAGGTCCTTGTTAACATGGAGCAATTGTTGAAATAAGAAAAGCGTTGGTTGTGCGAGTTGGAAATTCTAGCCGAATGAAAAGCCAAGTAGAAAAAGGTATGTATTTAAGCTTCTCTTCATATGTTTTGGATGATTGTGAGTATTGTAGAAAGTAGAGACGGATGAAGTTCATGAAACATGAATATGGAGGTTATGGCCGTGTGTGTGTGTTGTGGTGTGGGAAGATTGAATTAATTTTATTTAGTATGTTGCTTGTTGTTGTAATGTATAGAAAAAGATAAAAATTCATGAAAACATGTTGGTAATTGTTGTGGCCGAAAGTGATGAAGTTTGGCAAGCTATGATGAATTAGTTTTGTTTAATGTTTTAATTGTTATAGATGATTTACATGTAATAAGGAATGTATAGAGAAGGATGGAAATGCATGGCAATGTGTATGAAGTTGTTGTAACCGAATAGTAGGTGTTTGGTAAGTTAGTGTAAATTGATTTTATTGGATGTTTTAGTTGTTGTCGTTATGGATTATGTGATGTTGAATGAAGAATGTGGTTGAAGTTGATGAATATAGATGATAATGAAATGAGTGGTTGTGGTTAAATTTGAAGGTTTCGGGTGAAGTAGTAGGTTGATTGATTCGACGGAATATTATGCGAATTGAATTGAATTGAATTAAATTGAATATTGAAGTGTTGCTAGAATAATTGTTGGTATTGTTCATAGTTTGGCCGGGTTGAATTCCGGATTGTTGTTAATGGATAAATTGGGCCGAGCCATATTCTCGGGACGGTGTATTTACAAGGGAAATTCGCCGAAATTTCGGTAGGCAAGTGCACCTTAAGATTCAATCTCTAAAAGCTTCTAACCAAGGTTTGGTAAATGCGACCATTTGTAGATTTTTGGTGGATTTGGAGCTTGAATTTGGAGGAGCGTAAGAAGCGGAAAAAGGTATGTAAGACCTTACTTTCTTTCTTTGGCATGTCTTAGACGTATAGGCTTGATTTCGCGCCTCGGGGACTTCCCTAACTCTAGAAATCCGAGATTGAAAATAGTTACTATTCATTCAGTGACATTGAACCAAAGGTGCTTGAATAGTGAAAGGAAGGTCGAAACACCCTAGAACTTGTAAGAATGAGACCCGATCACCCTAAGGCTTCCATAAGCAACATTACGAAACGTTTTATACGTAAATTATGTACGCCGCCTCATTTGACCCGAGGTGGGCCCACTATTCCCGGATTCCCTCCGTTGTCCTATTGGGCTTATTTTCCATTCTATAGCTAAGAACACTTATGGACACCCTTCCGACTACTAAATAAAAGTCGTTTTTAACTAAACCCACGACCCCAAGGTATGATTTTCTTTACTAAAAGTTTACAAGTGTTTTTCCAAAATATACATTTTTCTTTAAAAACTAAGTTTTACAATATTGCCAGTTTTTATGACTTAAACAACGACTATAATCCTATGATGACTATGAATCTATGATGCCTATGATCCTATGATGACTATGATCCTATGACGACTATGATGGCTATGATTCTACGATGGCTACGATTCTATGATGTCTATGATTCTATGGGGACTATGATTCTATGGGGACTATGATTCTATGATGGCTATGGTTCTATGATGACTATGACTCTATGATGACTATGATTCTATGATATGATATGCTATGTCTATGACCCGATGTGCTATGACATGTTCTATGTTGATAGTCTCGCCTTATGATTATCGTTCCTTCAAGGGTGAGACAAAGCGACCATGATTACTTCATAATGCGATCGGAGGTTTCCGACCTTACGTCACTCCGATAAGTACATGATTTCCTTGGGCTCTCTTGCATGCTAAATATGAACATGGGTTGGGGGGATGGAATACTTGAATACTTGGAAATTGGGAAGGAACTATGTTTCATTGCCACGGGTCGGTGGCTTATCATCCGGACGCGGGATGCCGGGACGCGGGATTTATGGCGGCAGCTGGAGTATTACGGCGCTATGTGGGCGAGCCGCCTCGTGCGGTACTATGACCGATATGACCAAGTAAGCATGCATGGCATCCGCCCCCGGGGGCATTCATATGCACAAAAGTTACTCGCTATCCTATGATATGTTCTATGTTCTCTATGCGAAGATATGATTCCTATGTACGAGTCACAAAATTTTGACATGACATGTTCTATGTTTCTATGTGGTTATTGTTCATGTATACATTTCTTACTATGTTATTATTCATGCCTTACATACTCAGTACATTGTTCGTACTGACCCCTCTTCTTCGGGGGCTGCGTTTCATGCCGCGCAGGTACACCCAGACGACGCAAAGTTAGCACAGAAGATGTTTCAGCGAAGTTGGCGAACTCCGTTTGCTCTGGAGTGTAGCCGAGTCAGCGCACACGTGCTATGATATCTGATTACAGTTAGAGACTTTGCAGACAGAGTCGTGGGTCTAGAGTGTCAGCCTAAAAACAGAGTTCCACTGGTTGATGTGTTTTTATTTTACGGAGCCTCATATTTACAAACTGCGTTTACTCGAGAAACGACGAAAAGATTTTGAAAAATTTTTACTATGTATTTTACTTTACTTTGTCCTATGAATCCAAGAGAACATGTGTGTACTAAGAGTCCGAGGGTTCGCTCGGCTCCGAATATGGGGTCGGGTGCCCATCACACCCTAGTAAAGTCGGGGTGTGACAATATTTTTCCAGGAATCTATGGGAAACTGTAGAGACTTTAGGTAGGACTATGACAAGAAGAAAGAAAGGGCCCAGCAACGAGTGATTAGAGACGAAGTTAGTAGTCAAATGCGGGATAAGTGTAGCAAGTATGTATTAAGTTGAAAGGAATGATGATTAGGTCAGGACAGAATAAGAAACATGAGAAGGGAAAATGATGTGCTTGGGGTAGAAAGAAGTTTTATATACTAATGAGAATTAAAGAGATAAGCATTCCAGAAGAAGTTGCAAGTTAGAAGAATTCGGCTAGTCCTTTTACGGTTTGGAAGATTGAGTTATGAAATGAACTTGATATATACATATATGCCGATACATGTAACACCAATTCGGATTATTAAGTTAGACTTCACCCGATGATTATAACGGGAGAAAAATTTTCATGTCACTATAAGCCAGCCTTATTGACCTCGGTGATACCTCGAGGAAAGGGATCAAAATAGATGTATTCACAAAGGGTGATGGGGGAAAAAACTGGACAAAAAGTCAAGCTCACTGCCCAAATGGGACCGCTGTGGGTCAACCGCCGTTACCGCGATACCATCATAGCGGTGGATAGACCGCCATAGCGGTGATGCGGATTCCCTTGGTCTGATATAGCGGTCACTTGACCGCCATTGCGGGACCGCTGCAGCGGTCGACGAAAAACAGTAGCCCGATTTTATAATACTTATTATCCCATTCTTAATTCATAAAACACCAAAATAATTCCCAACAGGCAGCTAGGGTGAAATTCCAAGCCAGGGCAATAAAATGTTGAGAGGTAAGTCTCATCTATCCCTTTCTATCATTCTGTTTCTCCTTTATAATTGTCATCCCCTTTGTGGGTCTTTAATGGTGGAATTGTAATAGAAACCCAAGAAATTTATAAACCTTCTAAACTTGATGGGTTATGGTAATTATCACTTATTTATCCTCTAATGGCTTGGATTAACACCTCCTAATCATGAATTGAGTGCTTAGAACCATATAATAAGTGAATTGAGACTTAGGGTTCTAATACAAATGGAAGCATTGTCCTAAAATATGTTTGAAAGGGGTAAAATTGATTAGAAAACCCAGGAATTGAAGGTTAATGATTGTAGAGATAGAAGTTATGATAAACTCACCATTAATGGATGGTCTCACCAATTGAAAAGGGTAGAAGTAAGTGGGTCTTCTTCCCCAAATTATTGTTCTTATTTAAATACATGGTTTGTTGCTTACTCAGCATCATATTGTTATACTTTGACCGTTATGAGGCACTTTGAGAATAGAAGGCTCGTGCGGAGTGGTTCGTGGCTCCTGCTCTGCCTTCGAGGTAGGTTATAGCTTACTTGAGTTAGAATTTGGTTAGCGAAACGTATGTGTTGTGTAGAATTGACGGCAGAAAGCATGATTAGGTCTTCGGATATGGTGTTTTGGTTGGATATTAGCTAGGTTGGTATGACTTCTGATTATGTGGGCTTGTCGCCGTTATTTAAGCATTGTAAGGTGTAGTTGTATTCATACTGTGGAGATTCGGGATGGATTTCTATTAGGTTGATTGTTGTTGATGGCGGCTCGTTGCCCCATTATTGTGATTAGACTAAGTACCTAAATTGGCGTGTTGTACTCAATTCTCTCTGATTGTGAAACACATCTTCAGAGGAAGGAAGGTTAATACGTTTAGACTTGGATTGTGATATATACTTATGATAGTATGTAGATGAAAACTTGATGTATGATTTACTGTTGATAATAATGTATAGAAAAGTGGAGCTTATTGGTGATAATAGGTTTAGTTGTGAGACATACTTGCTATGTGTGGAAGTAAAGAGGGACATAGACTCTTATGTTGGCTGAGACGGTTTGTATGATTCATTTCATGGTTGGGTTGATCCAAGTCTTGATATGACTTGTGGCTTGTGACTTGTACCTTCACTGTTGCTTTATGTGTTTGCACTGATTTACCATGTTTACATGCATGCATGCATTCATACACTCATATATGATAGAAATGGTTCGGAAACGTTTCATGGAAGACTTGTGGCATGATGGCTTGTGTTTGACATTGATATCGCAAATTGTTCATAGTTCATACATACTAATGAACCGGAATACGTTGAGACATACATTGTGATGTGAAATTAGTGAAGAAGTTAATATAATCTTCTTTTTGAACTTGTGATACTATTTGATGTTAGTTGTGAGCTCGTGGTCTGAGGTTTGTTCCGGAAATGAGTGGTACATGATGTGGATCTGCGTCCGAGGTTCTTTCCGCAGTAGAGGATTTATTAGCTCGTGGTCCGAGGTTCGTTTCGAAAATGAGAGGTACATTGATATGGCCCGCGTCTGAGGTTCGTTCCGGAGCGAAGGTTTACTCTTAGGTCCGAGGAGTGAATCTGGAACGAGTGGTACATGGACACCACGGGTCCCCTGCAGGTCATGACTACTAAGCAACGACATCAGTTAACATGTGTGTACAGTTCGAGTGATTGGCCAGTGCACGACATTGTATTACATTGCATTGCACGTCATCATATTTTGCATTGCACAACATTACATTTTATTCTGCATTATTATACGCTCGTCTGTTTCTGATTTTCGTATGGATGTTGAATGCCTAGTGTGATATAAATATAACCATGGATTGAGTTAAAGTGTGGATTAGTGACTTCACCTAGGGAAGGAACTTGGACTTGGGATTATCAGGTGAGATTATTGAAACTTGACCGAGTTGTGGTTTAGAAGCTTCATCTTAGGCGGTGACTCCGTTATGGGATATTCTGTGACTTAGATTTGAGTGTTAAGTGCCTATCTATTTATCTTGTTGATTTTATACTTATATACGTAAACTAACTTAGTCGGTCTATGATACTTACCGGTGCATAGTGTTTGTCGATCGCCTTGTCGCACCCTTTTTGAGTGCGTATTGTATTCAGGATTTCATCCAGCTACATCTCTAGCTTGAAGCTAGTTTGCTCAATCAGATCCGAGGGTCAGCTTCTATACATACCTTACCACCTGAAGATCTCTCTTTCCAGATGTCTGCTTTCATTCCAGACATTATTTGTTTTGTATTTGAGATATACTTCATTCTTTAGACATTGTTGGTTAGAGTCCTTGTACAATGACTTTCAGATTTTGTGGGTGTAATAGTTAAGACTTCCGAACTTATTATTTATGACTTGGTAGACTATTTTTTCATTCCCATGCTCATTGATTGTTTAAGTATAAATGATTAAAGAAATTAAAAGTGACAAGGGATAAATGGGTTAACGGGTAAGGGTTCGCCTACTAGTGATAGTAAGGTAGGTGCCCCCACAATCAGTAATTAGGGTTGTGACAGTTGGTATCAGAGCCTAGGTTTGTGAATCTCGTTGTACAAGGACGTGTCTAGTAGAGTCTTATGGATCGGTATGAAGAGCTCTGTACCTATCTGCGAGAGGCTATGGGATATTTAGGAAACTTCCAATTCTTTCATTCTTTTGTGCTACTTCATTCAAATTGGTATCTAGAAGATTCCAATTTGTATCTGCACTTCCTTGTCTTATTCTTCCACGAATGGTGGAAACCTCTTTCCTAAAGTCTTACGCGAGCGATTTGTGTTATGGCATGACCTGGTATGGTACAAAATGTGTCTTCCTGGTTCAGACACATGATCCAAGTTCAGTTTCCAGTTGTGACTTGAGGTTTAGTTGTATGGGTTGTTATTTAGACTCGGTTATTTTGTTTGTATAATCTTGTAAAGAAGAAAACATTGGATAGATTAATCTCCACTATTAGGAAGGGAACATTTGGGATCTGACATGCTGGTCAGATGTAGGGTGCAAGTTGTACTAAATTGAAATGCGTATAAATTAGACCTCCGCCGAGAATTCTAAGGTCATGGGTAAGTCTGTAGCATGTTTGTACATTGACCTGCATGTTTAGTTGTGGTTGTAAGGCCTTGGATAAATAGTTGGGATGTGGAGTGGAAACTGAGTAAGATATCAAGTGATAAATTAATTATGAGGTTTGAATTAACTCGAGTTCTAGAGAGAAATTAGGGTAACTTGAAGAGTTCTTGAATTTGTTTCTTCTGGGGGTGAGTTCCCTTGCCTTATCTTATGATTATCTATCATCTTAGGCTTGAATTAATGGTGCAAATATATGGGGACTAGTTGGAGAAGATGAGTTTCTACCTTAGCATTGAGAATTAAATAATGGGCTTTAAATATTAGCTAAATTGGTGAGACTTGTTACACCTCGAAAAATTTCCCGTTAACGTTCAGTGACCAGACTAACTAAGAGCACGACGTATACGATGTTTTGAAAAGTAAGAAATAGCGTTTGATGACCCTAGTCGATATTTCAAAGACATTCGAGGTAGAAGACGGGAGTTGTTAAGGAAAGCAAGGTATATATTGTGTGTCAGAAGAGATTTACGAGTGACAAGTTAATGATGGCTTAATGATATTTTGGACAAGAGTGATAATTTCCCTTAGATTGTTAATGAGGTGTTAAACAAGTGTTAAGAAGGTTCCATAAGGATTGGAGATCAAACGAGTCGACAAGAACGAATTCCAAAAAACTGGGCAACATACAACCCAACATATGCGGCGGTATGTCTAGCTGTATGTTCTGCCCAGAATGAGGGTCTTCACTGGACCAAACATACGGTCCAGACATACTGTCAATATAAAATATACGGACCGTATGTTGGTCCGTATGTCCGAGTCGGGTCCAATTTTTAAGTTGATATAAGGACCCCCAACTTCATTTATTTCATTTCATTTTCACTCCACACCTCAAGAACCCTCTAGAATCCTCTCCACTCTTCATCCACAAGAACCCAAGAGAAATCTATGATCAACTTCATCAAACCAACAAAATTAAATGTATGAAACACATTCAAGTTCATCCAAGCCAAGAAATTCCAAGGGAAGTGAACTAGGGTTGTGGTGCAAGAAGAGTATTTACACTCAAGGCTTATTCCTACACTATCTAAGGTAACTTTTATGGTATTTTCATGTTGTTTAAGGTGTTGAGAAGTTAAAACACTTGGATTGTAGAAGAATATAGAAAATGGGTCATGAATGTGGGAATAGTGTCATTTTTTAGTAAAAGCTTGGATTGAGTCATGATTATTGATATGTTGTGATTATAAGTATTTTATAAATGCCATTTAGAACATGGGACAAGTATTATATGTGAGAAAATGCAATAGTGAATTATGACCATAATTATGGAGGAATTGAAGTGAAATTGTGAAATGTGGATAATGTAGATGAAAGATGATTGTTGCCTATAATATTGTGAATGTTGTTATGGATGTTTGGGAGTTGATATGGGATA
>NC_081343.1:20641552-20690299 GCF_029784015.1 Lycium ferocissimum
TCATTTGATGCCTCTTTACTTTATTGATGTCTTATTATTTTTTATGCCTCATACACTCAATACAATGTTTGTACTGACGTCTTTTTCTTTGGACGCTGTGTTCATGCCCACAGGTAGACAGGGAGATGGTGCGGATACATAGGAGCCCCCAGCAGATTTACCGGAGTCCTCCTTTATTCCGGAGGTGCTATTGATTATTCTTTTGGTACATATATGTATATCCATATTATGGGCACGACGGGGTCCTGTCCCGTTCGTATGTCTAGTACTCCAGTAGAGGCTCGTAGATGCGCAGTGTGGGTAGCATGGTCCCATAGTCTTCATGTATATGCATGTATATATATATATATATATATATATATATATATATATATATATATATATATATATATATTATTTTGATAGCCGAGGAGCTTATGTTTATAAAAGTAAATATGTTTCAAATGATGATAGTCTTTTATGATTCCGAGTATATATATATTCTAAATGAGAGCAGATAAGTACCGAATGAGCGGTGTTCGGTGGTTAGCCCCGGATACCCGTCATGGCCCATAGCCCGGGTCGTGATAATTGTAGAGGGGGATCAAGGTAGTCACATTCTAGGCACTCGGGCCGGTCGGTGACTAGTGCACCTCCCACGATTTAAGGTGTAGGAGATTTGATCGCTCCTTTCGTTCGAGGACGAGGAGTAAGAGTTCGAGTGCCCCAGGTTCTCAGTTTGGGGGAGATTATAGCCAGAAGAGACCCTCAGTATCGCGATGCCGCCGTGCGTAGATTACATTCCGAACGTGTCTCAAGGTTCGGATGCTTGCTAGCAGCTCGTGGCCGAGGTTGGGCACATGATGCAAGATTGCCGTCGATGAGTGGTAGAGTTGGGGTCCGGCCCCGGGGATCGGCCGCTGGTTTTCTTGATGCGCCGTGCAGGCGGACTCCCCCGCATCCCAACAGGCCGAGGTAGGCGGGAGGGGGACATCTACTTGGTGCCGCTCACCCCCCGCATGTATGCTTTAGCGGGACGACGTGTGATCTCGAGTCCTCCCGGATGCGTTCTGTGTATATTATCCGTATTTTCCCATGATGTGTATGCATTGATAGATCTGGGTTCTACCCTATCTTATATTACTCCATATGTTGTTGGTCGTATTGGGGTAAAACCCGAGCCAATTAAACCTTTTGAGGAATTTACTCCGGTTGGTGATCCCGTGATAGCTAGAAAAGTGTACAAAAATTGTGTAATTGTGATATGCGACCATGACTAAAGGTCGATTTAGTTGAGCTAGAAATGTTAGATTTCGATGTGATTATAGGTATGGATTGGTTGGCCTCATGTTATGCTAATGTTGATTGCCGAATGAAAGTAGTTCGATTTCAATTTTAGGAGAGCCCGTGCTTGAATGGAAGGTTAATACAGCATCTCTAAGAGGTAGGTTTATTTCCTACCTTAAGGCAAGAAAGATGATAGCTAAGGGCTATATTTATCACTTAGTCCGAGTTCATGACACTAATGCAAAGTTGCCCACTTTCCAATCCGTTTCGGTATTGAATGAATTTTCGGATGTATTTCCAGATGAACTTTCAGGCCTTCCTCCGGAAAGAGAAATTGATTTTGCTATTGATGTGTTTCCGGATACCAAGCCTATTTCTATTCCTCCTTACCGAATGGCTCCGGTAGAATTGAAGGAGTTAAAGGCACTGTTGAAAGATTTGCTTGAGAAAGGGTTTATAAGACCCAGTTCATCACCGTGGGGAGCACCAGTCTTATTTGTGAGAAAGAAAGATGGTTCCTTACGGATGTGTATCGATTATAGGCAGTTGAATAAGGTGACAATAAAGAACAAATATCCTCTCCCAAGGATTGATGATTTGTTTGATCAATGACAAGGTGCCAAGTGGTTTTCCAAAATAGACTTCAGGTCAGGTTATCATCAAGTGAGAGTTGGAGAAGAAGATATTCCCAAAACAGCTTTCAGAACGAGATATGGCCATTATGAATTTTGAGTGATGTCATTTAGGCTAACTAATGCCCCAGCAGTGTTCATGAATTTAATGAATAATGTATTCAGGCCTCTCTTGGATCTATTGGTAATAGTATTCATCGACGATATCCTGGTATACTCTCGCACAGAATCAGAGCATGCAGACCATTTACGTATTGTTCTTGAAATTTTTCGAACTCGAGAATTGTATGCAAAATTTTCAAAGTGCGAGTTTTGACTGAATTCTGTGACATTCTAAGGTCATGTTATTTCAGATGATGGAATTCGAGTTGATACTCAGAAAATTGAAGCTGTGAAGACTTGGCCAAGGCCTATAACGCCTACAGAGGTCCATAGTTTTCTGGGATTGGCAGGTTACTATAGAAGGTTCGTAGAGGGATTTTCATCTATTTCAGCCCCATTGACGAAGCTAACCCAAAAGTCAGCTAAATTTCAGTGGAATGATGCTTGTGAGCATAGCTTCCAGGAAATGAAAGATAGGTTAACTTCAGCTCCAATCTTAAAACTCCTAAAAGGGCCAGATAGCTATGTTGTATATTGTGATGCTTTCGGTGTTGGGTTAGGATGTGTGTTAATGCAGCATGGTAAAGTCATTGCTTATGCTTCTAGACAGCTGCGGAAACATGAAAGGAATTACCCAAATCATGATCTCGAATTGGCTACAGTTATTCATGCACTAAAGATGTGGAGACATTACTTGTATGGTATGCATGTTAATATCTATACGGACCACAAGAGTCTCCAATACATCTTCAAATAGAAGGAATTTAATCTGCGGCAAAGGCGGTGGTTAGAATTATTGAAGGATTATGATGTGAATATTTTATACCACCCCGGAAAGGCAAATGTAGTAGCTAATGCGCTTAGCCGCCGATCGATGGGCAGCCTACGTGAAGTTCCTCCAGAGAGGAAAGAATTGATTCATGAGCTCCACCAACTAGCTAATCTTGGAGTACGCATAATTGATTCAGGTAGTGCAGGAATTGATATTAATAATCCCACAGTTTCATCCTCGAATATGGAAGTGAAAGAGCGTCAATATGAAGATCCTCAGTTGAGCCACTATAGAGACACAATTCGTGAAAAAGAGAAGTCTCCATTTGAAACTTCCAGAGATGGAATTCTTAGATACCGAGGCAGACTATGTGTTCCAAATGTTGCAGAACTACGCCGCCGAATTCTAGAAGAAGCTCATTATTCTCAGTATTCTATCATCCAGGATCGACAAAGATGTATCATGATCTCAAGTTAATTTATTAGTGGGATGGAATGAAGAAAGACATAGCAGAATTTGTAGCTCAATGTCCAAATTGCCAAAGAAGTGAAAATCGAACATCAAAAGCAGGAAGGATTATTGCAAGCAATGGAAATCCCTACTTAGAAATAAGAAGTGATCAATATGGGTTTTATTGTGGGGTTACCCCGCTCCCGAGGTAAATATGATTCCATATGGGTGATCGTGGATAGACTCATGAAAGCATCTCATTGTCTTCCAGTCAGAACCACATACTCAGCAGAAGATTATGCAAGGTTGTATCTCAAGGAGATTGTGCGACTCCATGGTATTCCGATATCCATTATCACAGATAGAGGAGCGCAATTTGACCAAGTTGGAAATCTTTCCAAGAAGGCCTAGGTACTCAAGTAAAGCTTAGCACGACATTTCATCGGCAGACTGATGGACAAGCCGAACGTACCCTTCAGACCTTGGAGGATATGCTAAGGGCATGTGTTCTAGATTTTGGTGGTAGTTGGGATGACCACTTACCTCTAATTGAGTTTGCATACACTAATAGCTACCATTCCAGTATTCAAATGGCTCCGTATGAAGCTTTATATGGAAGGAAGTGCAGGTCTCCAATTGGATGGTTTGAAATAAGAGAACTACAGCTAATCGGCCCTGAGTTAATTCAACAAGCAGTAGAAAAAGTCAAGGTGATCCGAGATCGATTGTTGACAGCCCAAAGTCGCCAAAAATCTTATGCGGACAACCGCTGGCGAGACTTAGAATTTCAAGTTGATGATTGGGTATTTTTGAAGGTGTCGCCAATGAAAGGTGTGATGAGGTTTGGCAAGAAAGGGAAATTGAGTCCTCGATACATTGGAACTTATAGGATTATCCGCAAGGTGGGTCAAGTAGCTTATGAATTGGACTTGCCTCCAGAACTTGAATCGGTCCATCTAGTTTTCCATGTATCAATGCTCCACAAGTGTGTTGGAGATCCTATGAGGATTGTTCTAATAGATGATGTTCAAGTGATAGAAAAGCTAGTCTATGAAGAAGTGCCCATTGCCATTTTAGACAGGCAAGTACGGAGACTTTGAAATAAGGAAGTAGCCTCAGTTAAAGCCTTGTGGCAAAATAACAACCGAGAAGAAATGACTTAGGAGGTGGAAGAGAAGATGAAATCCACATACCCATACTTGTTTCAGCCCCCAGAAGAGATCCATGATGAGACATCGAGATTATGAGGTATGTATGTTTTCTTTTTATGTATATGGGTCGTGTGTGGCCAACTAATATTGCTATTGTGTTATGGCCCAGTGAGGCAATGTTATTGTGGGCTGTTGTGACAGGATGGTAGTGCCATATTACAGGGAAAACTCTAGCAAAATTTTTGTAGAATCCCCGAGTGCTTAACATTCGAGGACGAATGTTCCAAAAGGGGGGAAGAATGTTACACCTCGAAAAATTTCCCGTTAACGTTCAGTGAATAGACTAACGAAGGGAACGGCGTATGCGATGTTTTGAAAAGAAATAAATAGCGTTTGATGACCCTAGTCGATATTTCAAAGACATTCGAGGTAGGAGACGGGAGTTGTTAAGGAAACCAAGGTATATGTTGTGTGTCGAAAGAGATTTACGAGTGACAAGTTAATGACGGCTTAATGATATTTTGGAGAAGAGTGATAATTTCCCTTAGATTGTTAATGAGGAGTTAAACAAGTGTTAAGAAGGTTCCATAAGGATTGGAGATCAAATGAGTCGACAAGAACAAATTCCGGAAAACTGGGCAACATACGGTCCAACATACTGGCCGTATAAAACATACTGGCCGTATGTCTGGCCATATGTTCTTCCTAGAATGAGGGTCTTCACTGGTCCAGACATACGGTCAATATAAAATATACGGACCTTATGTTGGTCCGTATGTCCGAGTCGGGTCCAATTTTTAAGTTGATATAAGGACCCCCAACTTCATTTATTTCATTTCATTTTCACTCCACACCTCAAGAACCCTATAGAATCCTCTCCACTCTTCATCCACAAGAAACTAAGAGAAATATATGATCAGCTTCATCAAACCAACAAAATTAAGTGTACGAAACACATTCAAGTTCATCCAAGCCAAGAAATTCCAAAGGAAGTGAACTAGGGTTGTGGTGCAAGAAGAATATTTCCACTCAAGGCTTATTCTTACACTATCTAAGGTAAGTTTTATGGTATTTTCATGTTGTTTAAGGTGTTAAGAAGTTGAAACACTTGGATTGTAGAAGAATATAGAAAATGGGTCATGAATGTGGGAATAATGTCATTTTTGAGTAAAAGCTTGGATTGAGTCATGATTATTGATATGTTGTGATTATAAGTATGTTATAAATACCATTTAGAACATGGGATAAGTATTATATGTGAGAAAACGCAATAGTCAATTATGACCATGATTATGGAGGAATTGAAGTGAAATTGTGAAATGTGGATAATGTAGATGAAAGATGATTGTTGCCTATAATATTGTGAATGTTGTTTTGGATGTTTGGGAGTTGATATGGGATATGAGGAAAGTTGTATAAACAAAGGAAATGCTGCCCAATTTTCTCTAGCTTTAGTAAGCACGTTCATATAATCGATTAGCTAATGTTAATGCGAATTCTCTTGAAGGGAGAAATGTGGGCATTGAAGGAGAACGAGCAAGCGATAGAATAGTTAAACGAAAAAGGTATGTGAGGCTAGTCCTTTCTTTCTAAGGCATGAATCTTATGGCATGATTTTCCCTCCTTTTTCCATGAATCTCCTACATTTCGGAAATTAAGAGTCTATGTTCATGAATAGCCATATGAGATAAAGATAAGAGATACATTATGAGCACGTTAATGATGATGATGAGCTTAAGTACAAAGATTGTAAAATTCATGATATGATGTTCCTATAAAGCTAATGATGTTAACTACGATCTATTGATGTTATTTATTGTATACACTCACCTTATATGCTAATTCCTTCAAGGTAAGGCAGAATGCTTATGAATCCTCCATAACGGAATCGGGGGTTCATGACCTTATGTCACCCCAATAAAGTATAGTTGTCTTTGAGCTCTATGCATGCATTATGATGAGTATATGATGATAATATTACACCGCACCTATATGGCCGGGCAGACACCGCTAAGGCGGGTAGCGTATACACCATGTCTAGATGGCATGGGCAGACACCACTAGTGGGCGGCATGAGATGGTACCCCGAACGCGGGAGGCCTGGACACAGGCTAATGATTATCACACCGTACCTATATGGTAGGGCAGCTTATACATATATGCGTACATGATATGATGATGATTATGAAGTAAGCCAGCATGCATTGTTTCTTTTATAATTGACAGTCAGTTACAGGTTGCTCGTTATTTGATGCTTCCTCATTTCATTGATGTATTATTATTGTTGATGCCTTACATACTCAGTACAATGTTCGTACTGATGTCCGTTTTTTTTTACACTGTGTTCATGCCCATAGGTAGACAGGGAGGTGATCGCATTTGTAGGAGCTACTAGCTGACTTGAGAGCACTCCATTGTTCCGGAGGTGCCATTGATATATTCTTTTGTGTATATATATGTTTTGGGCATGACGGGGTCCTGTCCCGTCCATATGTCTAGTACTCTAGTAGAGGCTCGTAGATACGTATGTGTGGGTAGTATGGTCTCACAGTTTCTCATTGTATGTATATATATATATATATATTATTTTGATAGCCGAAGGGCTTATGTATATAAGGTAAATATGTTTCAAGTGAAAAAAAATGGGTTTTCTATGATTATAAGTATGAGACTAATGAATGATCGCATAATGAGTAATAGAATGAGCGGTGCTCGGTGGTTAGCCCCGGGTGCCCGTCATGGCCCTAGTTGGGTCGTGACAAGTCTTGCCTATAGTAAAGATAGGATTTCATGAAGTAGTAAATCATAGGCTTGAATCTCTAATCTAGACTAAAATTGATTAAGGATAAAAAGGGGGATCGTTCGAAACAAGGGCAAATAATTTGAAAGTTATGTTGAGGTTGTACAATGTGAAGTCGACTCGAGGGTTATGTATGAATTGGTAAGTTCTAGTATGTCATAGATTATAAGGTACATTGGTTGGATAACAGAAACGAAGACTCTAATGGTTATTGTGTTACTTACTGTTACACCTCACACCTTTAAAGCATGAGCACGCCACGTACTTCACTGTATTAATGGAGTATCGGAGACGTCCCATAAAGTTTTGAAAGGTACAAGCCATGAGAAATACGTAGCAATGAAGTAAAGGATGAATTATAATCTCGTAAGTCGTAATCGGGAAGGACAATAATAAAACCAAAGGATATGACCATTATCAAGTATGATTAATGATAGATATCATGTATGAAGACTTTCGGAAGATTCTGGGATCAAGCAAATCGAAAAAAATAAGTTTGTCGAAAATTTGAGAAAATTTAGCAAAATTTTTGATAGAAATTTTGGGTCAACTTCAAAGAGGTATATCTCCAGGTATAATTCAAAAGCCTAAAATGAAGTTCTTCGAGTCTAGTTTCCAACGCAGCAAACCGTTCGTCAATACGACATCGGAGTAGGGAGTTATGGGCATTTAAAAACGGACTACCAGAAGCCCGCGAACCTACGCGAGAATTCTAGGAACCTTTTAAAAGTCCACTAATTTAGGCCCACTAGCCTAACCCGAATTGGACTACTATATATACCCCTTAAGTCATCTAAATCATTTAATTTTTCACCATTTTTCATCTCCACACCTCTCTAGAATTTCCCACAACACTCATCCAATGACCAAACCCCTTAAACATATCCCAAATCCTCTAGAACATTCCTCCAACTTCTACAACATGTACATATATTCCTACAAGTCTATATGACATTTTTGGTCATTTTTGTTTCATTTTTAGCATAGCCCCAAGTCCTAGGAAGTTCTAGAAACTCCTCCAAACATATTTCAACATATTTCCAAGCCTAAACCAAGGATCAAAGTGAAGATTAAAGTGGTTAAGGATTTCCAAGTGAGGTCTACACTTGTCTCCTCTTCTTGAAGATGTTTGGGTAAGTATTTTTAAGGTGGAGAAACCATGGAATTGAAGTGTGCTTGAATTTTGAGGTAAGATTTTATATAAGTTTCATGTTTATGAGTTTGTTTGGTAACTATGTTAAGATTTGAGGAGAAGAAATGTTATATCCCGTATTTTATACATTCGGATATTTCAAGGTAGTCGTGGTAGGTGAAGGGCAAGACTACTTCCCAAGTTTTTTTTTATATATACAAGTTGTTTATTAGTATGGTAATATTGAGGAAGGTTAGGGATGAAGATTATGTTATATGAGCATAAGATATATATATATATATATATATATATATATATATATATATGGATTTTGGAGAGTGTAGGAAGTAAATCGGTTAACGTGATCACTCGATGATAGCCCTCGTAACCATAAGTTAAGGTGAGGCACACATGTCGGGACTTTATAAAATATATATGAAGAGATATATGGGTAGTGCATGTGGAGTTGAGCAAGTCCTAAGAAGGACCCACAAGCCAAAAATGAGTGTAAGCCCTCCAAAAGGATGATTTAAAGATACGTTTTCGGATGACCTAACTTGGAGGGGCCAAAACGCTATTATACGTTTGGAATTTGGAAAAACACAAAGAATGAAAGTTGTAGATAATTGAAATAGCTTTCCAACGGTAGGTCATGGGCCCTCACACCATATCGGGATCAAACGTTATGACCCTTTTAGTAACCAGACCTTAAGCTGCCAAAAAAACAAAGAGAAGCTCCGCGGGCCCCACAAGGGGAGGTCGGTGAAACCGACCTAGGGGGCCTATAAATGCCCCATAAATCTGTTCTTTTCAGCAAATTAACCTTCTAAAAGTTCCTAGAAAATTTTCTACACCTCTCCCAAATATTATAGTCCAATAAATCAAGAATTTGACAAGATTACGCCAAACTAGTCGTGAAAGGTGATTGTTCTTGCTTTTGCTTACGCTTGGTGTTGGAAAAGGGTTGATGTGGCTGAGTTTCTTCACATATAAGGTATGTTATTTATCTCATCTTTTATGTTGAATTTATTGGAAGGCCTAGCAAGCCGGAAAAGTGAAAATAGTTATGAAGGAAAGGTCATAAAGTGTTGTGTTATAGTTGTTGTGTTTATGGGCTGTTTTGAACATGTTGTGGCCGTATGGATGGGCTGATTTATGCGTATAAAAATGGCATCTAACATCGTTGGTGTGTTGATGAGATTATATTCCTTGGTGGGATGGAAGAAAGTGTATTTCGTTGTTGTATGTTGAGAAAAAAAAAAACATCGTGTGGGATGTTTATGGAAAATATTGGTATGAATAATGGTGTTGTTGGAATTGAATTGAATTGCATATTGAAGTGTTGCTAGAACAATTGTTAGTATTGTTGATAGTTTGGCCGGGTTGAATTCCGGAATTGTTGTTGATTAAAATTGGCCGAGTTAAAATCTCGGGGATGGTGTATTTACGGAAAGCTGCCGAAATCTCGGTAGCAAGTATTACTTTAAGATTTAACTTCTAGACGTTCTAATCAATATTTGGTAAATGCGACCATTTGTAGATTTTGGGCGAAACGGGAATCGAATTTGGAGAGGCGTAATCAGCGGAAAAGGTATGTGAAGCTATCCCTCTCCTTCCTTTGGCATGTCCTAGGTGTACTAGGCTTGAATTTGAGCCTCGGGGGTTATTCTGTTCATCGAAATTCGATTCGAAATTGAGCACTATTCATTCGGTGCGATTGAACCCGAATCCTTATATCTTGTTGGAAAAATGCTCAAACGTCCGTAACTTGCGGGGAATGTAATCGAATTGCCTTGAAACTTCCATAAATGACTCCATTAAGCTTAGTATATGTAATTCGAGTACGCCACCTCCGTTGACTCGGGCGGACCCGCTATTCCCCGGATCGCCGCCTCTTTTGTTTATTTGACTTATTTTTGTACCACAATTGAAGGAAAACTTTTGGCTATTGCCCTAACTATTAAGCGATATTTTATAAAACTTTTCAAAACCACTCGGGGAGTGTGATATCTTATTATTGATTTTCCAAAACCACTCCGAAGGGTGTGAGATTTTATTATTATTATTATTACTATTATTATTATGCCCGAAGGGGCTAGGATTAGTATTATGTCACGAGTGGCATGCCCGAAGGGGCCGGGGGTAGCCGTATGCCACGAGTGACATGCCCGAAGGGCTAGGATTATTATGTCGGGGCCGGCATGTCCGAAGGGCCGGGATAGACGTATGTTGGACCGGCATGCCGAAGGGCCATCATTTTATTCGGGACCGGCATGTCCGGCGGGGCCGGGATAGACGTATGTCGGAACCGGCACACCGAAGGGGATTACTAGTATTATTATCATTGTTATTACTATTGTTATTACTATTATTGTTATTATTATTAGGCCGGAAGCGGCCGTCCGAAGGGACTATTTTATTTAAATATTTAATTCATGTCAGGTAACCTAAACTTGCTTTCTGCTGTACTTTTCTGATATACGCTTCAGTAATGCTTTACATATTCAGTACATTCCTCATCGACCCCCTCTTCGGGGGCTGCGTTTCATGCCACGCGGTACACCCGGACGAGTAAAAGACTTTGCTAGGAGCTGTTCCGGTGGGATTGGCGAGCTCCATCTCGGTTCGGAGGTCTTGCCGAGTCGAGTACTTATGTCGGAGTATCAGATATCCTAGAGACTTTGCGAGACGGTGTCCTGTGGATAGCGCGTCGGGAAGTGCGGATGATTTGTAAATGTTAAAAGAGTATGCATTTTCGGATAATGATTCCTGTTTGAAAAGTTTCATGTTTCTTAAAAATTTTTGAAATGACATGTTTTAGTAACGTGAACGTTTAAGGGTTCGCTCAACTCTGAGGAGAGTCGGGTGCCCATCACACCCTAGTAAGGTCGGGGTGTGACAAAGTGGTATCAGAGCAGGTTTGTCCTAGGGGTTGTCTGCAAAGTCGTGTCCGGTAGAGTCCTGTTTATAGTGTGAAGCGCGCCACATTTATAAACAGGAGGCTACGGGGCATCTAGGGATTGTTGACCTTCTGTCATATCTAAGATCGTGCGATAGAGCCCAGTCATAGGACATGAAGTCCTTGTACTAACCTTTTATTTCGCCTAAAGGACGACGTCGATGAAAGAAAGCGACCTATGGTATCAACAGTTACAAAGTACAGTGGTAAACTATGGTGCGGACGAGGCATGTTGGATGAGGTAAGGATATTGAAATATTACTGAAATGTAAGTCGGGAGAAAGGAAGTGAAGGTGAACATTAAGAATCGAAAAGGGCAAAACGGTAATTGCAAGAGAAAGGACGTGTTACGAAAACGCCTCAGAATCTATGAAACTTTGACTAACTCCAGATTATGTAGTAAAGGACATATGAGGAAGCGGATGCGATTATATCGGTAATAAAGCACCGAATTCCACCAAAGATTCGAGGTTAAGCGTGCTCAGGTGGGAGCAATTTCAGGATGGGTGACCCCACGGGAAGTATGCAAGAAATTCCAAAGATTAGTTTGTAAAAGAATAATGGGAAAATAGAATGTACAAAATGGTTGGAGACCACAAAAGGCTACGCAGCATGCGACAGACCCGATTAGAGAAGAAATGAAAAGTATGTCACGGTTCTGCAATTTGGATAGGCTTGAATAGCGTCGGAAGTATTCTGTGGGTTAGTTGATACTAATTATATGTGCATATGTGTATGAACATGTATGATATCTTATATGTGAGGGTATCGACGGAAAGTAAAAGGAAAACTTATGATGAGAAATCTTTGTGTTATACGGAATTGAAAAGAAGAACGGTTGGCGTATAAGGAGCCTAAAAAGGGGGAGGCTATATTATATTAGACCAAAAAGGGATCACCATATTCTCCGGTACCAGAAGGGAAACCTATGACATAAACTGAGGATTTGTGTGAAGGCCAAGGAGCATAAGGTAAAGGATAAGGAATGGGCATCAAGAGAAGAACGACCATAAAACGGGACCCCCCGAAGTGCTACAAGACCTCATAAGATCAGTTGAACATTCGAGGACGAATGTTCTAAAGGGGAGGATGTTATATCCCGTATTTTATACATTCGGATATTTCAAGGTAGTCGTGGTAGGTGAAGGGCAAGACTACTTCCCAAGTTTTTTTTTTTATATATACAAGTTGTTTATTAGTATGGTAATATTGAGGAAGGTTAGGGATGAAGATTATGTTATATGAGCATAAGAATATATATATATATATATATATATATATATATATATATATATATATATATATATATATGGATTTTGGAGAGTGTAGGAAGTAAATCGGTTAACGTGATCACTCGATGATAGCCCTCGTAACCATAAGTTAAGGTGAGGCACACATGTCGGGACTTTATAAAATATATATGAAGAGATATATGGGTAGTGCATGTGGAGTTGAGCAAGTCCTAAGAAGGACCCACAAGCCAAAAATGAGTGTAAGCCCTCCAAAAGGATGATTTAAAGATACGTTTTCGGATGACCTAACTTGGAGGGGCCAAAACGCTATTATACGTTTGGAATTTGGAAAAACACAAAGAATGAAAGTTGTAGATAATTGAAATAGATTTCCAACGGTAGGTCATGGGCCCTCACACCATATCGGGATCAAACGTTATGACCCTTTTAGTAACCAGACCTTAAGCTGCCAAAAAAACAAAGAGAAGCTCCGCGGGCCCCACAAGGGGAGGTCGGTGAAACCGACCTAGGGGGCCTATAAATGCCCCATAAATCTGTTCTTTTCAGAAAATTAACCTTCTAAAAGTTCCTAGAAAATTTTCTACACCTCTCCCAAATATTATAGTCCAATAAATCAAGAATTTGACAAGATTACGCCAAACTAGTCGTGAAAGGTGATTGTTCTTGCTTTTGCTTACGCTTGGTGTTGGAAAAGGGTTGATGTGGCTGAGTTTCTTCACATATAAGGTATGTTATTTATCTCATCTTTTATGTTGAATTTATTGGAAGGCCTAGCAAGCCGGAAAAGTGAAAATAGTTATGAAGGAAAGGTCATAAAGTGTTGTGTTATAGTTGTTGTGTTTATGGGCTGTTTTGAACATGTTGTGGCCGTATGGATGGGCTGATTTATGCGTATAAAAATGGCATCTAACATCGTTGGTGTGTTGATGAGATTATATTCCTTGGGGATGGAAGAAAGTGTATTTCGTTGTTGTATGTTGAGAAAAAAAAAACATCGTGTGGGATGTTTATGGAAAATATTGGTATGAATAATGGTGTTGTTGGAATTGAATTGAATTGCATATTGAAGTGTTGCTAGAACAATTGTTAGTATTGTTGATAGTTTGGCGGGTTGAATTCCGGAATTGTTGTTGATTAAAATTGGCCGAGTTAAAATCTCGGGGATGGTGTATTTACAGGGGAAATGCTGCCGAAATCTCGGTAGCAAGTATTGCTTTAAGATTTAACTTCTAGACGTTCTAATCAATATTTGGTAAATGCGACCATTTGTAGATTTTGGGCGAAACGGGAATCGAATTTGGAGAGGCGTAATCAGCGGAAAAGGTATGTGAAGCTATCCTCTCCTTCCTTTGGCATGTCCTAGGTGTACTAGGCTTGAATTTGAGCCTCGGGGGTTATTACGTTCATCGAAATTCGATTCTGAAATTGAGCACTATTCATTCAGTGCGATTGAACCAGAATCCTTATATCTTGTTGGAAAAATGCTCAAACGTCCGTAACTTGCAGGAATGTAATCGAATTGCCTTGAAACTTCCATAAATGACTCCATTAAGCTTAGTATATGTAATTCGAGTACGCCACCTCCGTTGACTCGGGGCGGACCCGCTATTCCGGATCGCCGCCTCTCTTGTTTATTTGACTTATTTTTGTACCACAATTGAAGGAAAACTTTTGGCTATTGCCCTAACTATTAAGCGATATTTTATAAAACTTTTCAAAACCACTCCGAAGGGAGTGTGATATTTTATAAAACTTTTCAAAACCACTCCGAAGGGAGTGTGATATCTTATTATTCAGATTTTCCAAAACCACTCCGAAGGGGGTGTGAGATTTTATTATTATTATTATTACTATTATTATTATGCCCGAAGGGGCTAGGATTAGTATTATGTCACGAGTGGCATGCCCGAAGGGGCCGGGGTAGCCGTATGCCACGAGTGACATGCCCGGGCGGGGCTAGGATTATTATGTCGGGGCCGCATGTCCGAAGGGGCCGGGATAGACGTATGTTGGACCGGCATGCCCGAAGGGGCCATCATTTTATTCGGGACCGGCATGTCCGAAGGGGCCGGGATAGACGTATGTCGGAACCGGCACACCCGAAGGGGATTACTAGTATTATTATCATTGTTATTACTATTGTTATTACTATTATTGTTATTATTATTAGGCGGAAGCGGCCGTCCGGCGGACTATTTTATTTAAATATTTAATTCATGTCGGGTAACCTAAACTTGCTTTCCGTTGTACTTTTCGATATACGCTTCGGTAATGCTTTACATATTCGGTACATTCCTCGTACCGCCCCCTTTCTTCGGTGCGTTTCATGCCACGTTGGTACACCCGACGAGTAAAAGACTTTGCTAGGGAGCATTTCGGTGGGATTGGCGAGCTCCATCTCGGTTCGGTGCTGCCAGGTCGAGTACTTATGTCAGAGTATCTGTATATCCTAGAGACTTTGCAGACAGTGTCCTGTGGATAGCGCGTCGGGAAGTGCGGATGATTTGTAAATGTTAAAAGAGTATGCATTTTCAGATAATGATTACTGTTTGAAAAGTTTCATGTTTCTTAAAAATTTTTGAAATGACATGTTTTAGTAACGTGAACGTTTAAGGGTTCGCTCAACTCTGAGGAGAGTCGGGTGCCCATCACACCCTAGTAAGGTCGGGGTGTGACAAGAAAGTAGGAGGAAAGGTTCAAATATGCATTTGGTGATATTTTGAGTTGTGAATTTACTTGAGTTATAATTATTAGTATGTTTTTAGCATAATCTTATTATGAGGGATAATAATGATGTTAAGGAATTGTCGTATACTAGTGTATAAGGGGTTGTAAAAGTTGTTGTTATGGATTGATTGTGAAAAGAAGTTTTGGGATTGAATTGAGTATAGTTTGATTGTAATCTTTTGATTATGGAATTGTTGATGTTTTATTGTGCTTTGGGAGTTGTTTTGAACATTGGAGGGAGTAAAAGATATAGGGGAGATGCTGCCCTGTCACGACCCATTTTAGCCTAGGTCATGCGGGCACTTACCATTCCCACTTCGATAGGCGAACCCTTAACTCAACGTTCACAATCAACAAATATAATAAATAGTAGAAGAAGTAAATGACGTAAGTCTCACAATATAGTGTAATATAGGTAAGTGTGGAAGTAAATGAATCCACCCCAGTATCTGGTCTGGTCATACAAGAGCATCTAAATCTGAATAACTCTGGTCTGAATAATAATACATAAAATGCCTCAAATCATGTCTTCAAAGAAAAGTAAGACATAAACAATAGAAGAGTCTTCGAGGTCAGCGGACGCCATGCTCACCCTGGAAAACTCAAGTAGAAGCTGAGGAGTCGATCGCCACGAGTCGGAAAAGTAGATGCGACACGATACTTTGCATTCATAAAAGAATACGACAAGTGTGGTCGGTACAAACAACGATCTTGGTAGGCATCATAGGCCGACTAGGCATAGTTAACACAATTCACAAAATAACGCAGATAAATAGGTAAACCAATCACGCATGGAACGATGGGGTAGTAACAGGTATCCAAGTCAACACCTATGTAAGTATCTAACCCCAATATAATAAGTCTGAGTATATGTAATCCTGGATCAATCAACACAATAGAAACAAACAACACAATGCATCACAACACAGTCGTCACAACATCTCACTCAAGTCATAATGCAATGCAATGCAATAATGGTATGAATGTGATGCGATGCCATGCTATGCAAATGAGATGTACACATGTACTCCGGACGGAAATATCGACATCTCGGTAGCACAACCCAGTGTGACTCGCGAAGTCTGAGTGCCACCCATCCCGGATCTTTGCCAAACAGACAGACGGGACCTGGCTAATTGCTCACAGGGGGAGTCTCACCAGTACCACTCTAGGGGACCCGCGGAGGCCATGCACTACAATCGAATTTGGGATTACATCAGAAACGGCCATGCACAATGATGTCGAATATACCATCGGACATCGGCCTCCACACAATCACTCAAAAGGGTTGTCAATTATCAGTTTCATAAATCAACGATTCCGGAATTGAACCTCGGACATTGGCCTCCTCACAATCACCCAAGTAAAAGAGTTTATCAAACATCAGTGTCATATAACCAATCATTCCGGAATGGATCTTCGGACATCGGCCTTTTTCACAATCACTCAATTAAAAGAGTTTACCAAATATCAGTTTCGCTCAATCAACGATACCGGATCTGTCACGACCCGACTAGGGGGCCATGATGGATAACTGGAGCTGACTATCGAGCACCACGCGTTACTCTAATCACCATACTCATCCTGGATATATAATCTCTAATGCAATACACAAATATACATAAACCCTCACAGCGGCAAAAATGATATATAAGAATATACACTGATGTACCCATAAGACAACAACTACCCACGCATCCGTATCTAGGAGCCTCTACTAGAATACTAAGACATAAGGATGGGACAGGACCCCGCCGTGCCCAAATATATATACAAAATAATATATCAAAATGGCACCTCTGGAATAGTGGAGTGCTCCTGCAAATCTGCTGAGTAACTCCTAGGAATCTGGGTTGCCTCCCTGTCTACATGTGGGCATGAACACAGCGTCTAAAGAAAAGGACGTCAGTACGAATAATGTACTCAGTATGTAAGGCATGAATAATAATAGCATAATAAAGAAATAATGAAGTATGAGGCAAAGGTATAACCTGCTTAACCTTTAAAGGAAAACACATATCATTCATATCGAATATACCATCATCGTTAACCCACGTCCGGGTAACTATCGTGTTATATCCCGCATTTTTGAACGTTGGAATATTTTTAAGTTGGTTGCGACGAGTTATGGACGAGGCTATTTTCTGACTTTGTTGTAAGGCATAAGTCGCTTATGATTTCATTGGATGGAGATATTAAGGTAAATTTGGGTTTCAAAGTGAAATTATGGAAACTAATATTTCATGAAATATGGGGCCAAAAGTGAAGTTTTAGAAACTTGGAATTTCATGAAAAAAATAGCATATGGTCGTTCACATGACATGTGGGCCATAGGCCACATGTATTAATTATATATGTGTGTATAAGATGATAATTAAATCATCTTCATCATTTGTTGCCTTAGAAAGTTCAAGAAATATGGAGAAAGCAAGAGAAGGGCAATCGACGAAATTTTTTTGAAAAGTGCCTCCAAGCTTTTGATCATGAAAAATTCTTTCTCCTAGCTTTCTTACTAATTCAAAGGCCCTCATTAACGTGGAGTAATTATTGGAACAAGAAAACCGCTCGTTATCGCAATTCACCAACCTTGGCCGTGTGAAGAACATGAATGGAGAAGGTAAGATTTAATCATCTTTACATGTTTAATAGGTGTTTGTGCATGTTGTGATATGTAGAAATGGATGAAAATCATGAAACATGATATGTTGGTGTTGTACCGTGAGCATGGATATGGCCGTGCATGTGTGGTGTTGAGTAAGAAGTGAAGAACTAATTTTATGTAGCATGTTTAGATTGTGGTGTTGTGGATTGTGTGATGCAAATGGAAGTTTAATGGTTCAATTAAAGTTAAAGTTGTGTGTGGGCTGATTTTGGAAACCAATGTGAATCAAATATAGTTTCTTGAAATTATGTGAATGATGTTATTAACATGTGGATTGTTGGTGTAGCTTATGAATTTGGAAGAAAAGAAATGTGTTGTTGATGTTTTCTTGAACTTAGAGGATTTCGAATTGGAGTAGTACATTGTTTGAATTGTTTTGAATATTTTGTGTATTGTTCAAAGCGTTCTTGAATCTTGATTGAATGAGTTTGGAGTAGTATTTGAACATGCGAGCGTCGATATTGGCTTGAATGTTTGTGGTTGGAATGAATGTAAATGGAATAATATGGGATTATATAGTAAAGGGTTGCTAACGTTAGAATACGTTTAGAATTGATTATTGATGTTGCTAGCATGTTATTGGTATGGTTGTTGATGAATTTGGTAGAGTTGGATTCTCGGGGTGTTGAAGTTATAGGGGAAATGCTGCCGAAATTTTTGTAGACAAAGTGTTAATTTGGAATTGGATTCTTAAGTGTTATGGCTAATGGTTGATACCTAATGACAATTTTGTAGATCGCGAGAAGTCGAGACGTAAGTTCGGATTAGCGTAGGAAGCGGCTAAGGTATGTAAAGCTCAACCTTTCTTTCTTTGGCATGTCGTAGTTGAAAAGTAAGTTATGACACGCATCCCGAGGTAACTCTATTCTTGCGGTCCGAGCATGTTTATGGTCCTTATTTGTTTCTTGATATTCGTATTCTTAATGTTGTCAAATTATGGTCTTTATGTTTTTCGTATGACTAAATTTCAGAAGTTGCATAAAAGTTTTGTTTTCAAAAAGAGTTTTGTTCCTAAACGATTCCGAAACTACGAACGTCTGTAACTTTCACATAAGGGCTCGGATCGCTTCGATTTGTTCATAGAAAGTTCTAAAGTGAATAATGTTTGTAACTTTCCGAGGCGGACTCGGATTGGGTTGGCGAAAGACTATGATCCCTATGGTTGAATATGACTATGGTCCTTATGGTTTTGTTAATACGTTTATGATGTATATGTTTCCGAATAACGTCCGAAAGATATTTGATATAACTATTGTCCGACTTTGAAATGACATTCCGTTTAGACTACTTCATTGAGTCTGTGAGATGTTTTAATTGCATTTGGTTTCTCACTACTCTGCTCGTGCCAGCCTCAATATGTCCTTCACTGCGTCCCGGGCCAGGGCATGTATTCGTGCACGACTCCATTGCATTATTCACCGCGTCCCTCACTAGAGGGCCGGGGCACGTTATATATATATATATGATGATGATGTGATGATGGGGATGGCGGCCAGGATGGCATATCGAGTCCCATGCTAGCGGGGCCGGGACACGTTATTCATCGCGTCCCTCACTAGAGGGCCGGGGCACGTTATATATATATATATATATATATATATATATATATATATATATATATATATATGCATGCATGATGATGATATGATTTTATTTACCGCGTCCCTCATTAGAGGGCCGGGGCACGTTATATGTACACTTTATATATGTATATTATGATTTTACTCACCGAGTCCCTCGCTAGAGGGCCGGGACACGCTATATGTTTCTACGATGATTTTATAACATTGACATGCATGATATATGTTTTCGAAGGCAAGTCTTATGATTTTCTGTACTCTTTACTTCGGTATGATCCCGCTTACTATATTTCATGCTTTACATACTCGGTACATATTCCGTCGACCCCCTTTCTTCTGGGCTGCGTTTCATGCGCGCGGGTAAACCCGGATGAGTTGAAGATATTAGCGAGAAGATGTTCCGGCGGGATTGGCGAGCTCTATTTTCTCGGAGTCTTTGCCCGAGTCGAGCATTATGATATGGTTTCATGTTCCATGTTAGAGACTTTGCAGACAGTGTCGTGTATGTAGTATGTCAGTCTTGTAAACGGCTCCATAAGACGATGTATTGTGATGCATTATTTTACGGGTTTTATACGATCACAGGTCTTACTTGATTTGAAAAAGATGAAAAGCAAGTTTGTTTTCTGAAAATCTTTCATTATGTACTTATGTTATGCTATGAGGGCCCAATATGATTATGAGTGTCACGAGAGTCAGCGGGTTCGCTCGGCCTTAGGTAAGGGTCGGGTGCCCATCACACCCTATCGGATTAAGGGTGTGACATATCGCACGCTGCCCACTAGTGGTGTCATGTCCTGCCCCATAGGCACAGTGTTATCATAAGCCGCCCGCCTTAGCGGTGTCATGTCCGGCCATCTAGGCACGGTGTAATCATATGCCCCCCTCCTTCGCGGTTTCATGCCCGGCCATCTAGGCATGGTGTAATCTCATCATTATATACTTATCATAAAGCATACATTAGAAATCAATTAAATGCTACAACTCTATCGGGGTGACGTAAGGTCGAGAACCCCCGATTCCATTATGGAGTAGTCATGGTAATCATATCTCACCTTGAAGGAACTAGCATTTTAAGGTGAGTCTAACAACAATGAACAACATCAACGAATCATATAAGAATCATTATCTTCGCAGGAATATCATATCATAAGCTTTAGGACCTCCAGACGTGGATTCTTCATCATCATTATCATTTTCGCGGCGCATCTCTTATCTTTATTTCATGAGAAGCCCATAATAATCGTAGACTCACAGTTTCCGAAATAAGAGAAAATCATGGAAAGTTAAAAGAAGTCATACCTTAGAAGAAAAGGGGACTAGCCTCACATACCTTACGTCTCTCCAACTGTATCAATTAAACGCTTTCCTCTAATGTTCACGATTCTACATTGAAGACAAATCATACTAAGATTAGATAATCGGAAACATACTTAAGCTTAACTAAAGCTAACGAGAATTGGCCAGCATCTCCTTTGTTTCTACAACTTCCTCCATATGCTATAACAACTCCCAACGTCAATAACAACATTAACATTTATCCTCATTTAATGCTTCTCCAATATTTTTGATACCATTTATAACGAGATTGTACTCATAACATGTCAAGAATCATGATTCACACTGGCTTACTACCCAACATACCCTTATGTCCATATTTAAGCTCATATTCCACTTTCTTTCATAATACAAGTCTTTTAACCACTCAATATTCTCAATAACATGAAATAAACATAAAACTCACCTTAATCACTTGGGAACAAGCCTTGAGTCAATCTACTCAATTAGAATAAAATCGCCACTTGAATACCAAGGAAATTCTTACTCTTCACAAACCCTAGTAAGCTTCCTAGTACACGAATCTCCTAATCCTTGCTTTTGATCTTGGCTTCGTATATATATATATATACACACCTATATCTACAGTTGGATACGAGTTAGATATGGGCCACCCTATTGTTATGTGATAGTTAAGCAGGTGTAGGGGTGTCTGGTCGCTAGGGGTCAGACACTCGTCATGACTCATCGGCTTGGGTCGTGACAGATAATCTGAAATCATTAGTCGCTCTTGTACTAGTCTAGACCAGGTCATGGGATGTGGATCGAGTCTGTATGTGTTACATCGTTGTAATTATATTAAATCTTGAGTTTATTGAATATATTATGAAGTTTCCGCTGAATTTTTATGTATCTATTGATTTAAATGAATCGCCTTTACTTAATTGATGTGTAACCAATGAGAGGGTTCGCCTACCAAGATGGGAAAGGTAGGTTCCCACGCGACCCCAAAATAGGTCGTGACACGTACCCACTGCAGTGGTGTGCACATCTAGGTGCCGTAGCTAGCCGACTATAGCGCGGCTCGATGTGAGAAAATACATACATATATATAAAGCATGCATGAGAGCTCAATAAAATGTTTCAACTCTATCGGAGTGACATACAGTCGGTAAACCTCCGATTTCTATTATGGAATCATCATAATCGCTATATCTCACCTTGAAAGAACAACTACCATATGATGAGATCAACAACAATGAATAACATCAATAATAATGGAATAAGTTCAATAATATCATGAGACCATCAAGAGCTATAAGCTTTGGTATCTTTAGAAATAGAATAATCATCATCATCATCATCATTATCATCATCATCATAGAGAACATTTATCAGCAATATCATAAGAACCTTGAGAAATTATGAGCTAGCATTTCTAGGAATAGGGATATTATAGATATCATGTATAGGTTCACAACAAAGGAATCATGCCTTAAGAAAGAAAAGGTTAGCCTTAACATACCTTTATGCCTCCTTGATTACTTAACGTTCTCCTCCCAAGCCCGTAAATCTACATTCAAGAGGGTTCATACTAAGGTTAAGTCTTGAAAACACTCGTAAGTTCAAACTAGAGTAATTAACGAGCTAGCGAAATTTGGGCAGCACTTCACCTATTTTTCCAACTTCCACCAAATTCTAAAACAACTCCCAAACAACAATATTAACATCAACAATACCATAGTCAAGGAGTTATATTCAAATTAATCTTAACTCAACCCAAAATCTCCTTTCAAATTCACTTCATAGTCATCAACTTCAATTCAATACTTTGTGACTTCTCTACTTTAATTCTTTTCCTTTCCAAGAGTTATTAAACCTTTAAACCAACTCAATCATATAAATAATATGGAGAACATACCTTATAATATAAGAACTTCACCTCACTCAACTTCTCCTAAGATCAAGTTCATCACAACTTTGAAGAGAAGCCAGAACAATAATCTTCTATGGATTGTCTTGAGGTTTTGATGTTTGAGCTTCTCTTTTAATGGTGTGGAAGGTTTTGGAATATTGTATAACCTTCAAGAACTCTCAATAACTCTCTTATGATGTGGAAAGAAGGGTGTGGAAAGTGAATGTGAAAAATGGGATCCTTTGGGGGTTTAAAAAGGGTTGAAAATCCCCCCCACAGCCCCGCGTTGCGGAGAGTATGCAGCACCACATACTCAGTATGAGGCCACATACTCCCTACACAACACAGGGGTGATGTTGGGAAGTAGGATCATCCAAAATGGCAAGTTTTCGACAAATATGCTGCACAACATACTGAGTATGCGGCCGCATATTGCCCCAAATTTTTTATTTTCGCGAAAATGTGTTCTTTTCGATTCGTTTGACCTCCAACCCTTATGAAACCTTCTTGGTACTTGTATAAAATTTCATTAACCATCTAATTAGCCCTATATATTCCTCTCAAGGTCATTCTAAGAAATGTATAACGCAAATAATATGAAATCTTCCCAAAACATGACTCCAATTCCAACCCTTCAACGAACTTACTTCCGCCGATTTGTTTAACTCCAAAACCTTAAGGACATACTTAGAATTACTAGATACCCTCCTTAACCTTGTAAGGGCTTCATATCCACTTTAGGCTTGCATTGGTCTACTTATAATGCAAATAACGCGAAATTCTCAAAGGTGTAACACCATGAATGGCCCTCGCCGCAAAGTTTGTATGAATGGCCCTCACGGCATGCAGATGACAGATATGGCCCCTTTTTGGCCAGATGATCTTTCTTTTGTTCATTGTATTGGCTGTGACCCTTGTTGTCGGATATGTCCTTCGTCCTTTATTATGACTCTCGTGGCCGAATACGTCTTTGTCGTTTATTTGTTTTGTTGACCATTTTGATCAAATATGTCTTTGTCGTTCATTTTTTCGTTGACCCTTTTGTTGGATATGCCTTTCTGTTCATTCGGTGACCCTCGTGGTCATCTTGTATCTTTATGCGAACCCATTGTTCTTATGACCCTTGTGGTTAATCTTTTGTCTATCCACTCACTGTGTGACCCTCGTGGTCAAATATGTATTTGCTTCTCCTTATCACGACCCTTGTGGTCAGAGATTCTCTTTTCCGTTCATTCTGTTCTGACTCCTTTGGCCATTGACTTGTAGTTGAGTTTTACTTTTCGCCTTTGTCGCGGGTAGACCGGTTGATGACGTATCTGCCTTCCTGCTTTTTTTTTTTTTTTGAAAAGCTTGCCTCCACAGAAAATTAGTTAGTTTCCTAAGAGACCGATTAGTGTTTTTGTCCTCCCGTCTGGTGTCTTCTCTTGGCTGCTTCTCAGGGTATGTTCCTCTTGGACTAGGTATTTCGAGAGACAGTTTTTAGAGCGAACTTATGTCAATTCTGTTTGAAAAAATCTAAAAGCAAAGTTAAAAATACGTGTTGTTTTCTTTGAAAATCTTTGTTTTGTTTTAAATGTCATGACATGTGTTTTTCGAACGAGGTCTTCCAGAAGGTCTCATTGTAGAGTCCCTGAACTGGTGGAATTTTTTAGATCATTCTCAAAAATTCTGCCCTAGTTCTTAGGCCTTAATTTGATTGACTCTTATATCATCTCGTTGTGCGAGAATGTTTTAGGTTCCCTAAAAAATTATGCCCCAGTGTATGGTCTGGGCTTGTCATCTTCTTTGTTTATTGTTTTTTACAAGAATTTTTTAGGTCTCCTCAAAAATTCTGCCCTAGTGTAGGGATGATGTTGGCTGACTCTTGCCTCGATCCTTATATTCTGATCTTGCTGATTCCCTCTAGCTTCGTGTCTCTGAGGTTTTCCTAAGGTTTTTTGGGGTTTTCTTTTGTGATGATCGAGCTCGAAAGCGCCTATGTATCCTATCGCAGCAGGAATTAGGTCGAACATAGTTTGGAATAAAGTAATGGAGTTTCGATTTTTACAAATAATATGACCGGGTCCGATATGGACTGCCTACGTATCCCCTTTGTGGGGAAGTCAGGTCATTGCGTATTTCATTACATAGATTATTGCTTTTCCTATGCTATTACAAAGGTACGATTACAAGCAATAGGTATGATTACGGGAAAATAAAAGTATGATTACAAGCAAATGAAAAGTTTTGACGTAGTGTCTCTTGAGCGTGTCTGCATTGATAGCTTTGGGCCATTCTGGTCCATCCATCTCGGCTAAGACCACAGCTCCTCCTGAAAGTACTTTTCTGACCATGTATAGTCCTTGCAAGCTTGGCGCAAACTTCCCTTTGTATTCTTCTTGCTGAGGAAAGACTCTCTTGAGTACGAGCTGTCAAATTTGAAAAAGTCGGGCTCTCACTCGCTTGTTGAAAGCTCGAGACATTTTCTGCCTGTACAGCTGTCTGTGACATACTGCTACCACTCTCTTTTCATGTATCATGGCCAGTTGCTCGTAGCGATTTTTGGCTCATTCTGCGTCGTTCAGTCCTGCTTCTTGGATGATCCTCAATGATGGGATTTCTACTTCTGAGGTTATGACCGGTTTTGTGCCGTAGATAAGGACATATGGGGTTGCTCCGGTAGACGTCCGGGTGGTCGTTCTGTACCCCAACAAAGCCTAAGGCAGCTTCTCTTGCTAGTTCTTGTAATTGTCGATCATCTTTTTTAAGATTCTCTTAATATTCTTATTGGTAGTCTCTATGGCTCCATTCATCTATGGCCGGTAGGCGGTAGAGTTCCTGTGAGTTATCTTGAATTGTTCACAGATGTCTTTCATTAGATGGATGTTCAGATTGGCTCTATTGGCTATAATGTTATATCTCGCATTTCGCACGTCGGAATATTTTTAAGTTGGTTGCGAAGAATTATGGACAAGGTTATCTCTCGACTTTGTTTTACGACAAATGGTTTATGATTTTGTTGGAAGGAAGCATTAAGAAAAATTTGGGACTAAGAATGCATTATGGAAAAAATTTAAAATTCATGAAATGAGAATGAGGTGGGCCATGGCCACATGGAAGCTTGAAATATAAATGTATGGAATTAGATGACATGTGATCATATAAGTCATCTTTTATTATTTAAAGGAAAACTCTAGAAATTTGAAGAAAAGTTTGGAGGGAAATGAAAAAAAAAAAAAAAAAAGAAGAGCACATGGCCGGCCATGTGCTTGGCCATGTGCATGGTCATGTGCTCATTCATATATATATATATGAGTCAAGAGAGGAGAAACACACTTCATCATTCTCTCCTCTAGAAAATTCAAGAAAAGTTGAAGAAAGGAAGAGAAAGGGGCACGGCCAAGGGCTGGCTGAAATCAGCCCCTTGATTTTGGTCTTGGAAAAATATTTTCTCCTTGTTTCTCTACTAATTGGAAGGTCCCCGTCGACGTGGAATAATTGTTGAAGCAAGAAAAACACTCCCCTTGTCAACCATGTCCTAGCCGAGAGGTAGAGGGGGTGAAGGAAAGGTATGGTTTTATCTTATTTTTCATATGTTATAGATGATTGTGTATGTTGTGGAGGGTGTAGATGAATAAAGTTCATGAGGTTGTGGTAAGTTGTGTGTGTGTGGCCGTGTATGCTAGATTGTATAGGGGTGAAGGACTAATTTATTTAACATGTTGGATTGTCGTATTATGGATGGTTGTGCATGTTGTAATGTGAAGGAATGAATGGAAATCATGAAATTATGGGTGTTGGTATGTTGGTCGAATGGTGGCTGATTTGTGAAGGAAGAATGAATCAAATTTATTTAGTGTTCTTAGCTATTGTTGTTGAGAATTATATGGTGAGAATGAAAGTTTAATGACTTATGTTGAAGTTGCAATTGTTGTGGGCTGTTTTGAAAGTTAATATGGTTCTAATATGTTTTCTTATATTTATGAGGCTAGTGTGGAAACGTATGGAATTGTTGACGTAGTATGAGAATTGGAAAGAAAGAAACGCATTATTGTCGTATTCATTAAGTTGGAAGATTTCGGGTTGCATGGCATATTGTTGAATTGTCTTGAAATATTGTGCGGATTGCTTAGAATGCGTTATGAATCGATTATGGATGTTGTTATTATGATTATTGGTTTGGTTGTTGTTGATATTAGCCGAGTTGAATTCTCGGGGTTGGTGAATATATAGGGGAGGTCTTTGTAAATTTCCATAGAAGAAGTGACGGCTTGGAATTGAGTTCTTTAATGCTTATGGTTAATGTTGGGCATCCAATGACATCTTTTGTAGATCGCGAGAAGCCGAGACGCAAGCGTGGATTAGTAGAGGGCGGCCAAGGTATGTAAAGCTCACCTTTCTTTCTTTGGCATGTCTTAGTACTATTAGGCTATGACCCGAGCCTTGGGGTTATTCCACTCTTAAAATCCGAGCTCAAAACGTACTTTGTTCGATCCTAAAAGCGTACCCCTTATTGCATTCAAGCTAAGATCCTTAGGTTTCCAAAGGATTGGATTTTAAAAAGACCTATAAAGAACTTTGACTACAAAAAAGGGTTCCGAACTTCAAACGTCCGTAACTTTCGCATACGAGCTCGGAACGCCCCAAAACATAATGGGTAAATTCATAGGACATAACGTTCCCCTAATTCCCGTAGTCGGGCTCGGGTGGGGTCGGTACCCGTCCGTGGGGCCCGCGGCCCTTCTATGCTTACCTTTAATCATTTTTCTGAAAAACTTAATACTATTTTCACTTTGACTTCCGCATGTGGACTCCTTACTGGCATAATGAGTTATAATTATGATTTTGTGAATATGATTACTTACTTATCTGTTAAGTTTGAAATAAAGATTCATATACATATGATTTGATATGTAACTCTAATGGCTAATTTATATTTGATATGTTCTGAACGGTATTCGAAGGAATTCTGATTTGGTTAGTGCTTGTATTCTGGAATGATGGTCATTTTGATTGTTCTGTTAAGTCTGTATATATGTTTGGAGATGTGTATAGATCACCCGATTACGCTCGTGCATATGTTTGTTACTTCCTTCGCCGAGTCCGGGCCGGTACTATTGTGCGCACAATGCGAAGTATGATGAGCTTCCGAAGTATGATGTGTCCGGTACGCCGAGCCCTTTTGGCCGGGTACCGTGGTTATGTGATATCATTATGGTGTTATGATGTGTCCGTACGCCGAGCCCCTTTTGGCGGGTACCGTGGTTATGTGATATGATGTGTGACGGAGATGCAGGGAGATCCGAAAACTTCCGAAGTATGATGTGTTGTGGCGCCCAAGGCGGGGAGGGCGACCACGTTCCGTCCATCGGGACCCATTATGGGTCGCATAGGATGTATGATATGCTATTCTGTTTGATCTGACGACATCATAACTTGATAATGTGGGAATCTGACAATATAATGAGTCTGTTCTGATGATGCGATAGTCCGATGATGTGACGATCTGATGATATGAAAATCTGATACTATGGTAATCTGATGATACGATAATATGACGGTTCTGTGTGATGTGATGATTTGATCTTTTTTTTCTATTATATAAGACAGAGATGTTTTTCTAAAGGAAAGAAGAATAAGCTAAGCCTTCTGGCATTCCGCCTACTAAATCTGTTTTCTGTACTTCGTATATGATTTCCGATTTGATATGATTATGATGTGTTTTGCTCACTGGCATACGTATGTACAGCATAAGGGTTGCACAGGCAAGTTTTGACTCTCCAGTTCCTATACTTGTTTTCTGTGATCCTTCTTTTTCGTTATGATTCTGTTAGTGGATTTCTTGCCTTACATACTCAGTACATATTCCGTACTGACCCCCTTTCTTCGGGGGCTGCGTTTCATGCCGCGCAGGTACACCCAGGTGAGCTAAAGATTTTAGCAGATGATGTTCCAGCGGAGTTGGCGAACTCCATTTGCTCCGGAGTGCTGCCGAGTCGGAGTTTGTTGTGTTATGATATCCGAGTCATGTTAGAGACTTTGCAGACAGAGTCATGTGCAAAGATGTCCGTTGTGAGCGGCTCCATAAGCCGTAGTATTGTTATAAGTAGATTTACAGATTTTGTACGGTTCAAGTTTTGTCTAATTTGAAAAAGATATAAAGTATGTTTGTTCTTTGAAAGTTTTCATTATGCAGTTATGATCTGGTTAAGGGCCTATTATGATTACGAGAGTTACGATAGTCAGAGGGTTCGCTCGGCCCTAGATAAGGGTCGGGTGCCCATCACACCCTATCAAAAATTGGGGTGTGACATATAATGATGGACTCAGGCATACCGAAGCGGCATATGAGATTTTTCTTGACGAAGTCAGCCACGATTTTCTTGGTCACTGACTTGTGAGAAGTTGCTTTCACCCATTTGGTGAAGTAGTTGATGGCGACTAAGATAAAGCAATGCCTATTAGATGCCGGTGGCACGATGGGCACGTCTATTCCCTGTTCCACGAATGGCCAAGGTGATCTCTTTGCATGTTTCTCTGCTGGAGAAACCTTTATCAAGTCTCCGTGTATCTGGCATTGATGGAATTTTTGCACAAATTTGCAAGAGTCACGCTCCATGGTCATCCAGTAGTATTCTGTCCTCAAGATCGTCTTGGCCAGGATGAATCCATTCATGTGAGGTCTGCATGCCCCTGTGTGTACCTCTTGCAGCAATTTTGTGGCTTCTTCAGCGTCCATAAATCTAAGCAACCCAAGGTCGAGTGTTCTCTTGTATAGCACTTCTTTGTTCAGGAAGAATCTATTGGCTAGTCTGCTGATGGTTTTCTTCTAATTTACTTAGCTTTCTAGGGGATACTCTCCTTTCTCTAGGTATGCTTTGATGTTGGCGTACCATGGCTTTTCATCTGGCTCAGCCTCAACGTGGGCGCGATGAGCATGTTGTTTTTTAAGTGTGATCTCGGGCAGATCAATATGGGTACTCTCGGGGTGCTAAATCATGGAGGCTATTATAGCAGCACGTCATCGAACTCGTTCTGAGCCCTTGGAGTATGCCTGAAGTCGATGCTTTTGAATCTCCCGTACAGTCTCTGTACCAGATTTACATACGGTAGTATTTTATCATTCTTGGTTGCCCAATTTCCTTTCACTTGATTGATGAGCAAGTTGAAATCCCCGATTACCAATAGCTCTTTTATGTTCATTTCCAATGCCATTCTGAGACCGAGAATACATGCTTCGTATTCGGCCATGTTATTAGTACATCTGAAGTTGAGTTTCGCGGCCATCGGATAATGTTGCCCTATTTCTGATATCAACACTCCTCCGATCCCAGAACCTTTGGAGTTGACTGCTCCATCGAAGAACAATCTCCATCCCGAGTAGGGCTCAGTCACCTCTTCCTCCATCGACATCACTTTTTCGTCTGGGAAGAAAGTCTGTAATGGCTTGTGTTCGTCATCAATGGGACTTTCTGCTAGCAGGTCAGCCAGTGTCTGTCCTTTAATGCTTTCTGGAGATGAGGTGAGTGGTAATGCCTTAACTTTTGGGCAACCCACGTCAGGGCGCAACATGGCTTCTCTACGAGTGTGTACCTCGACTCGCAGGATGTGAACTTCTTGCTCAGGTAGTAGATAGCAATCATGACCCAACTAGAGGGCCATGACGGCCACCCAGAGCTAACACACCGAGCACCTCTAAACATACATCTCATAATCATTTCTGGGTGGACCATAAAGATAGCTCATGGATATCATAATCTATAAGGACATATATCACAACATAACGGCACATCTCTATATAATCTTCAACAATTATGCCTATCGTCACCAGCCGATTAGGCTACTAAAATGTTATACAATGATATGAACTGGTAGGGTTATGAAGCATCTAACTATGCACACATGTCTACGAGCATCTACATAGAATACAATTGACCATAAGGACCAATACCAAATAGACTGCAGTTCCGAATTAAGTGGAGTCCTCCTGAGAATGCGCTAATGAAACTTCTACGGGTCAGATCCATCTACCTGTCTACCTGCGGGCATGAACGCAGCGTCCATAAGAAAGGACGTCAGTACGAGCAATATACTGAGTATGTAAGGCATGAATAACAACATATAAGAGAGATAGAACATAACATGAGATAAAGATAACCTGTACATCTGATTGCCTCTTAGGGCGGATACCATCTATGCTAACTTTAACTTTTAAAAAAACATTCCTCATATATATAGATATAAATAATAGTGCTGTGGAACGTGCAGCCCGATCCATAAATATTTTATATTACTGCGGAACGTGCTGCCCAACTTCTAACTTTTGGAAGTAAGAAGGTTATGGAAACATATATGGAATCATAACATAGGAATCATGCCTTTTTGAAAGAAAGGGACTAGCCTTAACATAACTTTTTGGTCTCCTATTACTTAACGCTCATCCTTCCAAGCTCGTAAATCTACATTCAAGAGAATTAATATCACTGTTAGGCTTATCGTCATATGCTTATCTTAAGTCTTCGAATTAATTCCTTTTAAAATCTGCTGAAATTCGGGCAGCATCTCCCCTGTTTGTAACCCTGGCTTGAAATCACAATACCAACAAAACAACAACAATAGCAATACTAATATCAACAACATCATCATCAACGCCAATATACTCCATAAAACATCCCACACGATTTTTTTCCCCTAATTTCTCAACCAACCATAACAATATTCACAATACCATAATTAAAGAATTATATTCAATTTAATCTCAAATTAATCCAAAATCTCCTTTCAAATTCATTCCATAGTCATCACCGTCACTTTAATACTTTGCAACTTCTCTGCTATGATTCTCTTCTTTTATAGGACTTGCTAAACCTTCAAATCAACTTAATCATGAGAAATAAGATGGAGAACATACCTTACACTAGAAGAACTTCAACCCACTCAACTTTTTCCAAGACCAAATTTATCACAACATTAAGTAGAGACAAGAACAATCCTTCTCCATGACTTTGCTTCGGGTTTTGGAGTTTAATCCTCTTTTGTGATGGTATAGAATATTTTGGAATGGTGGAGAGCCTTCAAGAACACTCTTATAATGGAGAGAGAAGTGTGGGGAATTCTAGAGAGGTGTGGAGATGTTAGGAGAGTTCTAGAGGTTTGTCGAGTTGAAGAAAAATGACTAAAATGAAATGTAGGGGCCCTTTTATAGGGGAAAAACTCAGAATGGCCTGGGTCAAAACATAAGTGGGCATTTAAGTGAACTTTCCGGATATTCCGCCTAGGTTAGGGTTCCTCTAACTGTCCGTTTTAAAACGCCCATAACTCCCTACTCCGATGTCATATTGATGAACGGTTTGTTGTCTTGGAAACTAGACTTGACGAACTTCATTTTAGGCTTTTGACAGACCTTAAAACTCTTGATATACATGGAGATATACCCCTCCAAATTTGACCCAAAAATCTGCCCAAAATTCTGCCGACTTTTTCCAAATTTTCGACAAACTTATTTTCTTCAATTTGCTTGGTCCTAGAATCTTCCGAAACTCTCCATACATGATATTTATCATTAATCATACTTGATAATGGTTATGTCCTTTGGTTCCAAGGTTTTCCTTCCCGGTTACGACTTACGAGATCGTAATTCATCATTTACTTCATTGTTACGTACTTCCCATGGCTTGTACCTTCCAAAACTTCATGGGGCGTCTCCAATACTCCATTAATATGGTGAAGTACGTAGAATGCTCATGCTCTGAAAGTGCGAGGTGTAATATCCTTTCCCCCTTAGAAACATTCGTCCTCAAATGTTGTGGCTTGTGAGCTTACGATGCCATCATTAATTTCTTGAAATGGTTATCCTTCTTTAGTTCCTATATCCTTTCTCATTTGGATCCTTATCATCGTCCTTGCACCATTCTGCTAGCTATTTCATTATGGCGATTGTTTATATGGTTCTATGTTATACACTCTGACAATTAATATAAGCAGCAGCTTGAACTTTCACGACTTACGGGATACTCCCTAATCTCTGGCAGTACTGCTGTCTTGCTATCCATAGGCACACTATCTTCCTTTCCTTTGAAGAGTATTGAACTTCGTATAAATATTCCTCTTTTAAATCTTTCATCTCTTCTAGTGCTACAAGTTCTTTTTAGTAATACCGATTATCCCTTATACTTATCCTTGGTCACATGCGGCCTTCCTTACTCCTTGCCTACCCCTCAGAGTACTTTACTGCATATCTAAATGTACCCAAAATTTCTTCGACGCAAGTGATTCGAGTCATAGTCCGGAATACGACGTATCGCATTGACGAAACTTATTCTCCTTCCCATATTTGTCTCCTGATATACCTGCATTTAATCCATTCTCACTTTTCTTTAGCACATTCTTGACATATCGGTTCATCTCGAAGTTTGACTCCTTCAATCCAATATACTTCCCTCTTTTGTGCTTGGGAATATTGTAGCTCATCTTAGAACTGAATTTGTTCTTCCCCCCTCTTTAAAGGATGTTATCATATACCCATAACGTTGAAGTGTTAACTGTGTTTGATAGTCATCTGAGACCTTAGCGATCCTTCAACTCCTCTATTCTTTATAATGCCGGAGTTTTTTTTCATCGCATGGTTTAACCTATTTTCCTTTTTGCTAGTTGAGTTCTTGTATCAAATCAAAATGCTTATACATATCGGATACAATTCAGATGTCTTCTTTATTGTCCTTTCACTTCTACCTTTCATGGCTAGTACTTCCCTGGGCTAATGAATTAATGGAGACATCAGAATTCATTAGGCCCTTTACGGAGTGTCCGACTATACCATGCTCCTTTAATCCTAGTCTCTCTCCATGACTGTCTTCATAATATCCTTGAAATTCTTCTTGCTCTGGGTTCCTAATTCCGATTTATATCTATACTATACCATTAAAAGTTGATATTCCACACCATCCATTCCCCAAAACTCGTCCTTTCATTGGCTTAGCTCATTTTGTTCCGTAATTCTTCTTAGCTACTTGTTTGCATCACGTTCTATGCATCATAGTCCTTCTAGTGTTCTGTCGGTTCTTGTTCTTATCATGAAAACTTCACAAAGTACACCCTTTTCTTTCTTCTTTCGTCAAGTCTTCATCTTCCTTTCTGATACTACAACTTGCACACACATATATAGATATATATATCTCAAATTTTCTCGGTTTCCTTCATGCTCGCATTTTTGCATCTTTCACACAACCAATGTCTTATAATTTCAATTTTTTTTCCTTTGGGCAAGCCTACTGACTCATTAACCTTCTCTTTGTTATCGGCGCCCATATAACTCCCTTTAACCATTTCATTGACACCTCCTCCTTCCTTTAGTCCTCATAGTTTTTTTTACTTGTAAAATGCTTGGCCATTAGTCATCCTTTATGTTATACCCCGTACTTTGTACGTTGGAATATTCTAAGTTGGTTGCGACAAGTTATAGACAAGACTTTTAATTTTCGATTTTTGTTGATTTTTGTTTCAATGCACAAGTTGCATATTCATCTTTTCATTGGTATGGAGTGTTAAGGGTAAAGTTGGAATAAGAAAAAAATTTGGGGTCAAAAGTGAATTATGGAAAGTTAGATATTTCATGAAAATTTGGGACCAAAAATGAAGTTTTGGAAATTAAGAATTCATGAAAAAAATGGCCATGTGGCCTTGCATGTGACATGTGGGCCATAGGCCACATGTATTAATTATATATGTAGGCATAGGATGACTAAGTCATCATACTTCTCATCTTCATCCTCTAGAAAGTTCAAGAAAAATTGGAGAGGAGAAACCATAGGCCATTCGGCCAAAGTGCAAAAATTTGAAGACCAAGAATCCACTTCCAAAAAAAATATTTCTTCTAGAAATTCCAACCATTGAAGGGTCCTCTGTAACGTGAAACAATTGTTGGAGCAAGCAAACCCCTTATCCTTGCAAGAACAAGCCATAGTCAAGTGAAGAAGAAAGGGAAGGAGGTAAGGTTTAATCTTGTTTTTTTATGTTATGAATGGTTTGTGCATGTTATGGTATGTGGAAATGAATAAAATTCATGAGAATATGGAAGTTGGAGTGGAGCCGTGGATGTGGAAGCTTGGCTGTGTGTGTGTGTGTTGTGTTATGTTGAAGTAATGAATTGAATTCTAGTTAGCATGTTTTGATTGTTGTAAAGTGTGGGAAAGGATGAAAATCATGGAATTTGCATGGGGGTGTGTTGGCCGAATAGGGGGTCAAGTTACATAACAAAGAACGAATTAAATCTAGTTAGTATTTTAGTTGTCGTTGTGGTGGATTTTATGACGAAAATGCAAGTTTAATAATTCAAATTGATGTTGTAATGGTTATGGGCTGATTTGGAAGTTAATGTGCTTTTAATGTAAATTTTATATTTATGAGAATGACATTGTTAAAGTATGGATTGTTGGTGTAACTTATGAGTTTTGGAAGAAGGAGATATGTTAGTGTTGTTCTCGGGTTTGGGGAGGATTTCGGGTGAAATGGAGTATTGTTTGGATTGTTGAAAATATTGTGTGAAGTGTTTGAAGTATTCTTGAATATTATGTGAATGAGTTCAGATTAGTAATTGAACGCATGAGCATGAATATTGGTTTGAATATAAGTGATTGAGTTGAAGAAAATGAATGTTGTGGAATTATGTAGTAAAGGGTTGCTAATGTTAGAAGACGTTTGGAATTAATTATTGATGTTGCTGGTATGTTGTTGGTATTGTTGTTGATGAATTTGGCCAAGTTGAATTCTCGGGTGTCGATTTCATAGGGAAATGTCGCCCAAATTTCGTAGAATTTGGTGTTTGTTTGGAAATCGGGTTCCTAAATGCCTTTAGCTAATGCTTGATATCTAATGACGTATTGTAGATCTTGGAAAGTCCACGACGTAAATTTGGATTAGCTTCGGGAGCAGACGAGGTATGTAAAGCTTACCTTTCCTTCTTTTGGCATGTCTTAGATATGGCTAAGCTATGATATGTTATGAGCTTCGGGGGTAATTCTATTCGAAAAATCCGAACATGTTTATGATTCGTATTTGCTTCTTGATGTTGACATCCTTAATGTGGTTAAGCTATGGACCGTATTGTCACGACCCGTTTAGGGGCCGTGACGGGAACCCGATACTTGTACCGAGCACCCCTTACCTATCATTTTACCTGTACCTCTTAGCAAGTCGTATGAACATTGCCGTATTTTTTTTGAACCTGAACATTAACATTAGGCGTCATTCTCGAACATAAACTAGTAAATGTTGCTATCCCTTTATACAAAGAATACGGACAATCCAAAATACAAACATCTACCGTACACATCCGTCTACGAGCCTCTAAACATAGTACACATATACGTAAGAAGGGCCGAGGTCGTCGTGCCCTCATATATATACACAAAATAGTACCAATGGAATGAGGCTCCGAAACAACCGGAGCGCCTCGTCTTTGTGAGGCTTCTAGGAACCAAAACCGTCTCGTCCGTCGACTCCGTGTGGCATGAAACGCAGCGTCCACAAGAAGGGACGCGCACGAATAGTGTACCGAGTATGTAAGGCATAAATGATAACATAGTAAATGAATATAGAGTATAAGTCCCGACAGAGTAGATATACGTAGCTTATCCTAGTGCAAGTAACTCGTACATGTGTATGCCCTGTAGGCAGATACCACGCAAGCTTAGCCCATTTTTCAGAATACAGTGTCCCGTATCCCCGTATACAGTAAACAGTACATTTCAGTAAACGGTACATTTCAGTAAACAGTACATTTCAGTAAACGGTATCTCTTTCTTACCTTTACAGACGCTGAGTACATCAGCTCTCCCACCCCCCTCCCCAACAGTGTCCCAACACAACATGTCATATATATCATATATCGCATATACAGACGCCGCGTACGGCTCTCCCATATCCCGCGTCCGGCATCCGCGTCGTGATGATAAGCCAGCCGAATCGGGTGGACACGCTTGCCCTTTCCCCTTCCCCATATACATTTGCATATACATATCCTTATACATATACATATACATATCTGTGCACATATACATGTATCATAAGACGAGGTTACAAATAAAAAGTGTCATAAAGTATGGTTTCATTTGCTTAGGACCTCTATAGCAGTCATTCCTTACAATACAGTTAAGATATTAAGGAATCGTTTAACATTTCCATATTTTCATTTTTGTAGCAGAATATACCGTCAATATATCTATCGTAGACATTTACCCATTTTCAACCCCATCGTTGTCATTATAGGATCATACTTTTCACCTTAGTCAAGGAATCATGACGTATGTTTTTTTCTTAGCATTATCGTCGTAGAAATATTCTCATTAAAGTAGTTACAACACTTATCATTTAATAATCAAAGCACTAAAGAAAATTCGGGAACCGTGGGACCACCTCGAGTCAAATGAGGTGGCGTACACAACTTACATATAATACGTGTCATGACGTTACTTATGAAGGTCTTAGGGTAATCGGGTCTCATTCTTGCAAGTTCTAGGATGTTTAGACATTGTCTTCACAATTCATGCATTTTTGGTTCAATTCATCGAATGAATAGTGACTATTTTCTATCGTGGATTTCTAGAGTTAGGTAAGTCCCCGAGGCGCGAAATCAAGCCTATACGTCTAAGACATGCCAAGAAAGAAAGGGGAAACCTTACATACCTCTTTCTGCTTCTTTAGCTATTCCGAATTCACGTCACAATCTTGTCAAAATCGCGAATTGGTCATTTTTACCAAAACTTCTCATTAGTATACTTAGAGTTAGAATCTTAAGGAACCACTTGGCTACCGAAATTTCGGCAAAGACTTCCTCTCGTAAATATACCATTCTCAACATTCAATTTAGTCAAATTCTCATCAAACACAATCCGGGAATTCAAACCCGGCCAAACTATTAACATAATTCAACAACTACATTAGCGGTTCACATATTTCATTCAAGACGCATAATCTCAATTTACCACTTTCTTCAAAGCCTTCCAACTTCAATGAACCCAATAATATCCTTATAATGTATATTCCATCAACATCATACTAATCATGTCGTCTTTCATGCATACAAGGAAACATTTCATTCCATTCATATAATTTCTAAACAAGTCTCCACTACAACAACTTCACTAAGGTCCCTAGACATTCATTAGCAACATAGGATTCACAATATAACGACAACCAAAATACTACACAAAAATTAACTCATTCACTCCCATACTATACCACAATTTCACGCCACACACACATACACAACACTCACGGCCACACTTCATGCATGCACAACTACATTCTCTTCCAAATTCACTTAACTTCCATCTTCCACATCATTCACAACCATAACAACCAAACACTAAACAAAATAATTGAGATATGATTCTTATTCATATATGAACATGCACGACCATATACTAATTTCCTCTCCTTCATGAATTTCATCCATTTTAGCATGCTACAACACATATAGACCATGTAGAACACATAAAACAAGATTAGAATTTACCTCTCTTCTTCAACTTCTCACTTGCCTAACTCTTGGCAACTTGTATGAATATGAGTCTTTCTTGCCCAAATGAATACTCCACCTTGTTAGGCACCCTCTTCTTAGCAAGAAATAATTTTTGGAGCAATTTTTGAAATTTTTCTCTTGAATTTCCTCTTGGCCGAATGGCCTATAGTTTCTCCTTCTTTTCTCCTCTTCTTATTTCATGAAATTTCTAGAGAATTATGAGAAAAGATGACTTAGTCATCTTATTTATTAACCAAACTTTTCCCATATTTATGAATAGGTCCTTCAATCTTAAAAATATGGTTACATGGTCCCTTTCTTATCTTTCTTGAATTTTCTAGAGGATTTGACCAAATAAGATGACTTAGTCATCTTATTTATTGCCATGCATGAATTAATCATGGGCCTAGCCCATGCCTTATGGCCGGTTGGGCCTTGGATTTTCTTAAAAAAATTTCAAGCCCACTTGTATTTTGGGCTAGTTCTTGTAATTCATGAAAACAAATTTTTCCCCGTTTCCAAATTTGCCCTTCGTCTTTCTCCATATTTCCACGAGTCATATTGCGAATTTTCCTTTTATGCCCTTAACCTTTCTTAAAATTTCCGCTTCTAAATACGTCATAAGTCATTCGTATGCTTATCAAAATAAAAATGTGGCCTTTCTTGTCGTCCTCCCACGATTGTCTCGAATTATCCGATTGCACTAAAATGCGGGATATAACACGTATGCCTTTGATGCGATTGGATTTGAAATGCTATGTATACGGTTTGTTCCGAAGGGATCTTATGTCTAAAAATGTCCGTAACTTTCATAGACAAAACCGGATTGCTTTGATTTGTTCGTAAAAGTTCCTAAAAGTGAGTAACGTTCGTAACTTTCCGAGGCGGACTCGGATTGGTTTGACGTATAACTATGGTCCTTTGATATATTTATGGTGTTTGATATGTTTCCGGGTGATGTCCGAAAGATGTTTGATATAACTTTTGTCCCGACTTTCAAGTGAGGATCCGTTTATACTATTTCTTATTGTAGTCGAATTATGGTCCTTATGTCTTTTGTATGACTAAATTTCCAAAGTTGCATAAAAGTTTTGTTTTCAAAAGAATTTTGTTCCTAAACGATTCCGAACTACGAACGCCCGTAACTTTCAAGAAAGGGCTCGGATCGCTTTGATATCTTCGCAAATGATTTCATGACGAGTAATGACTTTAATTTTCATAGGCGGGCCCGGATTGGGTTGACACTCGTCCGTGGGTCCCGCGACTTTTCTATGTTTGGTCCTAACGATCTATTTTTGAAAGAATTTAACATGACTATCTTTCCGACCCCCGAGTATGATTACTTACGTATCGGTTGAGTCTGAAATGAGGATTTTTATGCATATGATTCTGATACGTAACCTTGGTTTCTGAAGTTCGGTTTGATATGTTCCCGAGTGATAATCGGAAGAAAACCTGATTTGACTATTGATTCGGTTTTGAAATAACAGTTTGTTTTGATTATCCTATTGTCCGTGTAAATGTTTTGTATTGCATATGGTTTCCCACGATTTCGCTTTGTGCATTTTGTTGTATGTCTTTCACCGAGTCCCGGCTTGGCGATTTGTGAGATCGTGCGACATGTGTGATATTGCCCGGATATTTTGACCGCGGTATGTGTGATATTGCCGCCGGATATTTTGACCGCGGTATGTGTGATATTGCCGCCGGATATTTTGGCCGCGGTATGTGTTGAGTGATATTGACCGCTGGGTATTTGTCCGCGGTATGTTGAGTGATATTGACCGCTGGGTATTTGTCCGCGGTATGTCGAGTGATATTGACCGCTGGGTACTTGACCGCGGTATGTGTATATGTGACATCTGCCCCTGGGTACTTGACCGCTGATGTATGTGTATATGTGACATCGGGCCGGGTACTTGACCGTGGTATGTGTATATGTGATTTTGGACAAATCGGGATTATGATCGCCGCTTAATGTCACCATATGATTTGTTCTATTTTCTATATCTATGAGACAAACGTTTTACAAAAGAAAGCTAAGCATTTTGGCATTCGGATTATCACATTTGTCTTCTGTACCGCCTATGTATGATTTGTACTTCAGGTGCAAGCCCTTTGGTATTTGGGATTTTTATGCTCATTTTCTGCACTCCTTACTTCGGTTATGATCTTATTTTCTGTATGCCATGCTTTACATGCTCAGTACATATTCCATACTGACCCCCTTTCTTCGGGGGCTGCGTTTTATGCCGCGCAGGTACCCACAAATGAGTAAGTGATGTTAGCAGAAGATGTTCCAGCTGGATTGGCGAGCTCCATTTCCTCCGGAGTGCTGCCGAGTCAGAATGTTTTTTGTATGGTATCTGAAGTTATGGTAGAGACTTTGCAGACAGTGTCGTGTGTGTGATATGTCAGTTTTGTAAGCGGCTATGTAAGCCGATATTTCGTTGTGCATTATGTTACGAACTTCATATGTTGGCAAATTTCATGCGGTACTAGTTTTATTTGGTTTGATAAAAATGAAAGGCATGTTTGTTTTCTGAAATTTTTTTATTATGTACTTATGATATGATTTGCGGGCCCAGTATAATTATGAGTATTACGAAAGTTAGCAGGTTCGCTCGGCCCTAGGTAAGGGTCGTGTGCCCATCACACCCTATCGGATTAAGGGTGTGACACTTTACTCTTAGGTTAGTAGACTTTGGAGTGTTTCGTTACGAGTGCGAATCCCCTTTGACACTGAAAATCTCTTCTTGAGGTCCTTTCTTCCCTTAAATAGGTGTACCAATCATGGGTTCACATCCATTCTCCTGGTTAAATCTCAGGAGTTTAAAATTTCCTCGTCGCTCTCATAAGATCTGTTTATTTCTTCTCAAGGATTCACCTTTGTTCATTATTTACAACCTTCTTGGTTCTAGTTATGAAAACGAATAGGTTGGTTCCAGGGTCCTCACGTTCATCCCTTGTCACATACAACATTACTCTATCTCCCATTGATTTATTTAAATTTGATTCTATCGTCTGTTTTCCTGCTTTCATCCTAACCCTTTCCTCACTTATATTACCTGATCCTCAATGGGTATACATTTTCCTTGTCCAAGTTTCTCTCCCCTTCATAATATCATAACCTTCTTTTGCACAATGCTCGTGCTTACATATTTGGTCGCGTTACCGCTATCTGACTTTAATTCCCAAGAAAACCCAATCCTGATTCTTTCTGTAGCGCTTGCTACCTCAATTTTGACATACAACACAATCAATATTTTTAACATGTCGTAACATCAATCATAAGGGTATACATAATACTGGATGTAACCACTCGTGATTTATCTTTTTATCGCTTTTCAACACCTTTTCTTGCGAGATATCCCATTGCCGTTTGATTTTGTCCTGAATCTGTGTCTTTAATACATCTCCCCTCTCTTTTTGCCCAGCTAGCCAGAGAATTCTAGTTGTAATGCTCATATGCTCCTAATTTCCCTCGGGCTATTCTGGTTTCTCATATTCTTTTTTTTTTGTATGTCTAAATCTATAGGTCTTCCTAGCATACCGTCCTACGTCCTAATTGTAAACCCTGGCGATATAACTTTACTTAAAAATCTTTACTTATACTTGTACCCTGTCTCTTTGTCTAAGATAATTAACCTCGCATCCTTTACTTTCCTGTAGCAACCGAATCGATGCTTGCGATATTTTATCTTCAGTTGTACACCTACTCTCTTCTCTCCTTACACATAAACCGACATCGCACCTAATTTCTCTATCGTCAAATAACCTTCACCACACCCGTCTGGAAAAAAAAATTGAGGTGAATCCTTCTTATAAGGATTAGCTAGAAATACACCACATATTCCTAAAGTTGATACAATCTCTACTTCTTTCGTCGACCAAGCAACATCACATTTAAAAGTTATATAAGGAATCCAGAAGACATTCACAATTGCAATCCAACTTACCTAACTATTTCTCATTCTTGAGGTCAAAGTCGTCATTATTACCCGAAGTAACTCGGCCATAATAATTCTCAGAATAATACCAACTATCAAATATTTAGAATCCCTTTGAAATCGAATGACTGGTGACTTCTAAATCCCAATGTAACCCACATCATATGGGAAAGTCTGATGAAACGAGTCTGTGTGCCTGTCATCAACCCGTCCTGATCTTATATATATGTATGAACTTCTAGAGTAAAACTTTTCCCTACTCGTTAACTTCCTTTCCCATCTCAATATCTTTTGGTTATCTCTTACTCACTAATCTATAAATCTTAATACTGCATTTAAATTCTTGGTATCAACTTTTCCTATACCTTCAATAAATCTCAATTCTCCGAAATCTCAAATGCACTCGTTCCATCTCCTTTAATTGTTAATCATTTTTTCCCCTCCAGGGTTATTCCCTTAAATTAAATTGAAATCATTCTAAAACTTCTCTTTGAAAGCGTCTCATAATGGTTCATTCAATTATGACTTACCAAACATTCGATTGTCACATTTTCCCTTCATTCTTTCTCTATAGCATAGACATTCAAACAATTCAATTTGTAAAAATTTAGGCAGAGTTTCCTCTATACTTCTTACTGCCTCATTCCTGCACACAGCCAAGAAAACACATCCAATGCACACGGCGATCACAAATACTCGTAATATCTAGCTCGAGTTCTTATATCGAATTCTATCAATATCAATAAGGCAGGAAACATACCTTTCGGAGTAACAACTTCAATTCTCATCAATTACCTCATAGCGGCATAATCAACTGCTCATTACTATCAAAATATTTAGGATTAGAATCAGGGACATCACATCCTATAATTTAGCTCTACGGCAGGATCTAAGATGAGAAAGAAAGGTTAATCATTCCTAAATGCCCTGCAGCCTCTTATTTATAAGTGCGGCGCTCTTCACACCCATAAAGAAGACTCTACTGGACACGGCTCGTAGACACTCCCTAGGACAAACTGCTCTGATACCACTTTTGTCACGACCCAACTAGAGGGCCATGACGGGCACCCGGAGCTAACACACCGAGCACCTCTAAACATACATCTCATAATCATTTCTGGGTGGACCATAAAGATAGCTCATGGATATCATAATCTATAAGGACATATATCACAATATAACGGCACATCTCTATATAATCTTCAACAATTATGCCCATCGTCACCAGCCGACAAGGCTACTAAAATGTTATACAACGATATAAATCGGTAGGGTTATGAAGGGTCTGACTATACACACATGTCTACGAGCATCTACATAGAATACAAGTGACCATAAGGACCAATACCAAATAGACTGCAGCTCCGGAGTAAGTGGAGTACTACTGAGAATCCGCTGATGAAACTTCTAGGGGTCAGATCCGTCGACCTGTCTACCTGCGGGCATGAACGCAGCGTCCACAAGAAAGGACGTTAGTACGAGCAATGTACTGAGTCTGTAAGGCATGAATAACAACATACACGAGAGATAGAACATAACATGAGATAAAGATAACCTGTATAGAACATAACATGAGATAAAGATAACCTGTACATCAGATTGCGTCTTAAGGCGGATACCATGCATGCTAACTTTAACTTTTAAAAAAAACATTCCTCACACACACACACACACACATATACATATATATATATATATATATATATACGTATATATAGATATATATATATATACGTATATATATATCTATATATATGTATATAGATAACGAGTAAGGTCGGTAACCTCCGATTTATATTATGAAACAATCATTATCGCTATATCTCACCTTGAAGGAACAAGTAACATAAGGTGAGATCAACAACAATGAATAAAATCAAGGGCATCATGAAATAAGCTCAATAATCTCATAATAGCATTAAAATCATAAGCTTTGGAATTTCTAGAATTAAAATCATCATCATCATTTTCGTCATCGAAAACATCTCATCTTTAGTATCATAAGAATCTTTTAAGAATCATGAACTTCTAACTTTTGGAAGTAAGAAGGTTATGGAAACATATATGGAATCATAACATAGGAATCATGCCTTTTGAAAGAAAGAGACTAGCCTTAACATAACTTTTTGGTCTCCTATTACTTAACGCTTATCCTTCCAAGATCGTAAATCTACATTTAAGAGAATTAATACCACTGTTAGGCTTATCTTAAGTCTTCGAATTAATTCCTTTTAAAAATCTGCCGAAATTCGAGCAACATCTCCCCTGTTTATAACCCTGGCCCGAAATCACAATACCAACAAAACAATAACAATAGCAATACTAATATCAACAACATCATCATCAACGCCAATATACTCCATAAAACATCCCACACGATGTTTTTTCCAATTTCTCAACCAACCATAACAATATCCACAATACCATAATCAAAGAATTATATTCAATTTAATCTCAAATTTATCCAAAATCTCCTTTCAAATTCATTCCATAGTCATCACCTTCACTTTAATACTTTGCAACTTCTCTTCTATGATTCTCTTCTTTTATAGGACTTGCTAAACTTTCAAATCAACTTAGTCATGAGAAATAGGATGGAGAACATACCTTACACTAGAAGAACTTCACCATACTCAACTTCTTCCAAGACCAAATTCATCACAACATTAAGTAGAGACAAGAACAATCCTTCTCCATGACTTAGCTTGGGGTTTTGTAGTTTAATCCTCTTTTGTGATGGTATAGAATATTTTCGAATGGTGGAGAACGTTCAAGAACACTCTTATAATGGAGAGAGAAGTGTGGGAAATTCTAGAGAGGTGTGGAGATGTTAGAAGAGTTCTAGAGGATTGTGGAGTTGAAGAAAAATGAATAAAATGAAGTGTAGAGGCCCTTTTATAGGTGCCAAACTCATATTGGGCTGGGTCAAAACATAAGTGGGCTTTTAAGTGAACTTTCAGGATTTTCCGCCCAGGTTCAGGTTCCTCGGACTGTCTGTTTTAAAATGCCCATAACTCCCTACTCCGATGTCGTATTGATGAATGGTTTGTTGTCTTGGAAACTAGACTTGAAAACTTTATTTTAGGCTTTTGAAATACCTTAAAACTCCTGATATAGCCGGAGATATACCCCTCCAAAGTTGACCTAAAATTCTGCCAACCTTTTCTAAATTTTCGACAAACTTATTTTCTTCGATTTGCTTGGTCCCGGAATCTTCCAAAACTCTCCATACATTATATTTATCATTAATCATACTTTATAATGGTCATTTCCTTTGGTTCCAAGGTTTTCCTTCCCGATTACGACTTACGAGATCGTAATTCATCCTTTACTTCATTGTGACGTACCTCCCATGGCTTGTACCTTCCAAAACTTCATGGGACGTCTCTGATACTCCATTAATACGGTGAAGTACGTAGCACGCTCATGCTCTGAAAGTGTGAGGTGTAACAATGGCATGCTCCTTTTTGCCTTCTTCATCATGTTGGGCGAGCATACACCCAAAAGCATTTTCTGATACTGACAAGTATAGTAGCAGGCCTGGGTAGCACTAAGATGGAAGGGTTGGAAAGGTATTTCTTAATTTTGTCGAACTCTTCTTGGCATTCCTCCGTCCACTTTGTGGGAGCGTCTTTCTTGAAAAATTTGAGGATTGATTCCAAAATCAACGTTGACTGGGCTATGAATCGCCTGATGTAATTCAGCCTTCCCAACAAACTCATGACTTCTTTATTGGTTAGCGGAGATGGTAGTTCCTGAATTGTGTTGATTTTCATAGGGTCTAATTAAATGCCTCTCAGGCTGACTATGAACCCCAACAACTTACACGCGGGCACTCCAAATGTGCACTTTGCTGGGTTTAGGTTCAGGTTAAACTTGCGAAGCTTGTCGCAGAACTTACGCAGGTACATGATATGCTCCGAACTTTTCTTTGAATTTATGATAACATCGTCCACATAGACTTCAATCTCTCGATGCATCATATCATGAAATAAGGTAGTCATGGCTCTCATATATGTGGCTCCAGCATTCTTAAGGCCGAACGGCATTACCCTGTAATGGTAGATTCCCCAAGGGGTGATGAAAGCCATTTTTTTAGCATCTTCTTCGCTCATGAGTATCTGGTGGTACTCGACAAAACAATCCACGAACGACTGCAGCTTTTGTTTGGCGCAGTTATCGATGAGGATGTGGATGTTTGGAAGGGAAAAGTTATCTTTTGGACTGGCCCGATTGAGATCATGGTAGTCCACACAGATTCAGATTTTTTGTCCTTCTTGGGTACTGGCACTATGTTGGCCAAACAAGTGGGGTAGGACGTCACCTCCACTATTCCGGATTTGATATGCTTTTCCACTTTGTCCTTTATCCTGATACTCATGTCTGGTTTAAATGTTCGGGTCTTTTGCTTGACCGGAGCAAAACCTTCTTTAATGGGCAATATGTGGGCCACTATTTCAGTGCTCAATCCTGGCATGTCAGCGTACGACCAGGCGAAGACATCCACATATTCCCTCAGTAGAGTTATAAGCCCTTCTTTCTGTGGCTCTTCTAAATGTGTGCTAATTCGTGTTTCCTTAGCATTCTCTTCGTCACCAAGGTTGATTACCTCGGTTTCATCCATGTTTAGTTTTTCCTTGTCTTCCAATTCTTCCAATTCCTCTACCAGGCCTTTTGGCATCATCGTCTCCTCCTTGTATTCCTCGTACTCTTGTTAATCATTCTCCTCGTTCGATTCGCGACATGTTATGACATTTCGGTTATTTTATTATTGCTATTACTGAAAAAGTGAGGCAAAGTAAAGTTAGGTTTTATTAGTGTTCATTATGCACGGTTATAGGGAAAGTCTTATTATTATTAGTAAAAGATAATATTTTTGTGTAAATTCATTGATTGAAAGTAATTGATTACAAATTGTGGTCATGGTCTGGAACAATGTCGGACCATTCCCATTTTTTAAACATTACGAGGTACTTTTAAAAGGGGCTATCATTCGGACCTTGACCGATGTCTCCGTTTAGCAAAAGGATTTTAAAGAAGCCTATTTTTCTACCAAGGATCCAAGAGGGGAGTGGATGTTTAGTTGTCCAGGCGTTCCCCCAACTTCTGGCTGCGTATGGTGGATGTCTCCTGGCATTCTTTGATGATTGCGCAGCTTTCTTCCTCTCGAAACAGTAGCTCCAAACCTTCGTCAGCTTCCTCATCTCTGTATATCAGCATCCTTTTAGGAAATGACTGGTACAACCCCAAATTTGGTTGAGGAAAATTCCCCACTCTTGGTTCTCTCTGGGTGGCTTTTGTGAGCTCGTCCTCGCTAGGAGTATGCCCTAAGCCGAAGTGGTAATTTTCCTTCGGGATTGGCACAGGTTCTATTATGCCTTCCAAATCTTTTCCCATCTCTCTCTTCCTATCTCAAAACCATTCCTCAGCATTGTGGAGGGAATCATTTTGTAGACTGCTGTCACGACCCAACCCCGTAGGCCGTGACTAGCGCCCGAGCGGGGTACACAAACACACTTATCATACAGAATCACATACGGATGGCTTATACATACACAAATATCAGACACTGTCTCAAATTGTCTCAAACACAAACATATGCATATCACAGAAGCCGGCAAGGCTATCAAATGGTGCATCGGCCCAAAATATATACAGAGGCAAGCCGACAAGGCTTCCATGGCGAATGGGATCGCCGTAACATATAACGTACGAACACACTGGTATGTATAGGCACACCACATATACGTCTACGTACCTCAAATGTAACATGTAATCATATGACGGATTGTGGCCCCGCCGTACCCCTGAACAAACAAATACATATGCAACGGACGAGTATATACCAAAATGTGGGTTTTCGAATAAAGGGAGCACTCCAAACAAGCAGAGTGGGTGTCCTAGATCCGGATCACCGAACCGTACGTCCGTACCGCGGCATGAAACGCAGCCCTCGAAGTGGGTCATGGGGTCACACGTCGAATATGTATTGAGTATGCAAAGCGTAATATACAAGAAACAAACCGAGTCATAATCGAAATATACGTAAAATAAGTGCAATATCCAAAATACCAAAATGTTCATTTTTGAAAATACAAATCATGCAAGGGGCTCGTAAAATATGGTCGCCCGCCCGTCGATGGCGCCATAACACATCATACTCCAGAAGATTTCATATCTCCGAAACTCGACATACCGCGGTCAAAAATCCAGCGGACAATATCATATATACACGGTACCCGGCCCTATATAGCGGGGCTCCGCGAACCACACATCATAACACCAAATATACAGACCCCGCCCAATAGCGTAGGGCTCTGCGAACCGGACACATCATACTCCGAATATCACATAGTGCGCACGATACATAACCGGCCCGGACTCGACGAAAGATGCAATAACCATTTGCACGAGTTAGTAGTGAGTAACCATATGCATAAAATCATTATCATAAACTCAAAAGATAAGTAAACCGATCGTACTTGAAATCGGGATAATAGTCATATCATATTCTTTCAAAAGTCATCTAAGTACATAAAGGAAAGTCGCGGGACCCACGGACGGTGTCGACCCGAGCTGGGCCCGCCTATGAAAAACATAGTCATCATATGCCATGAAA
>NC_081343.1:20690399-20700183 GCF_029784015.1 Lycium ferocissimum
TTTTTCTTCCAACTTCTTCACTTGACTAAGGTACTAATTTGAGGGAAACAAGCCCCCTATTTTCCCAAAATAACTACCCCAAGTTGTAGAGGACCCTTAAATTAGTAGGAATACCACAAAAAAAAATAATTTTTGGAACAATATTTAAAGGGGGCAAAAAATCATAGACATGGCCGAATGGCCTCTTTTTTTGCTCTTCTTTCTTTTTTTTTTTTTCTCCTTCTAAGTTTTTTAAAAATTCCATAGGATTATGACAATATATACCCCTTTTTTATTAATTCATCACATGGATGAATTATTTTTGGCGGGCCCTTTAAAAGGGCCCATGGCTTGGGCCTCTTTTTTTTTTTTTTTTTTTTTTTTGGGAGCCCAAACAATTAGGGACCCCTTTTTTTTTTTTTTTTGAAATTTCCCCAAACAAATTTCCCCAAAATTCCAATTTTCCCCTTTACCCTTTCCCCCGACGTTTCCCGCGCCCAACATTCTCAAAAACAACAACTGTATCAAATAGAATCAAAATATGGCCTTATTCCTTATAAGTCACAATTATTCCAAAATTTCCGAATATGTGAAAGTACGGGATATAACAATTTTAAACAGTTACAAAGACTTAATAAAATAATCAAAACAAACTATCACTTAAAAGCCAAGACAATAGTCAAATCAAGTTTCCCCCCAAATGTCACTCGGGAACATATCAAAGGGAAACTTTTAGGAATCTGTTACGTATCGAAATCATATGCAGAAAATCCTCATTTCAAACTCGACGGATAAATAAGTAACCATGCCCCGGTTGGGGGAAGATATCTATACTAATTTCCCCTTCCCAAAGGTCGTCGAAACCTACAAAGGAAAGTCTTCCCCCGGACGAGCGTCAACCCAACCCCGGCCCCCCCTATGAAAGGAGTCATTATACGTTATGAAATCATTTACGAGCATATCAAAGCAATCCGTTTTTTTTAAATTAAAAAAGGGACACATTTTTAGACATGGGACCCTTTAGAAAAAAACCGTTTATACAACATTTTGAATCCAATCTTATCAAAAAAAAAGGGGAATATTTATACTATATTAAGAATACCAATATCATGGAAAGAATAGGAATTTTGACCATGCTCGGATTTTACGAATGAATTCCCCCCCGAAGCTCTTTAAATATTATAACTTACTTGTGTCTGGGGACTCCAAAAGGGAAAAAAGAAGGATAAGTTTTAAAATACCTCGTCCGCTCTAAAAGCTAGTCCAAACTAAAATCTGGGCCCCCAAATCTAAAAATAACGTCATTAAAAATCGAACATTAGCTATAAGCATTTAGGAATCCAATTCCAAACTAACACTTAATCTAAAAAAATTTGGGGGGAAAAGTTTTCCCCCCCATAAATCCAACAACCCCGAAATTAACTGGGCCCAAATCCTCCAAACAATACCAACAACCATGTTTACAACATCAATAATCAACTAAAACGCTTTTAACATTAAATACTCTTTTCTACGAATTCAACAATAGTCCTTATTTTCCCAATTCAACCACATATAATCAAACTAACACCAATGCTCCCCACTTAACTACTAACCCAAAACCCAACAAACGATATGCAAGAACATTTTTAAACAACCCACACAATATTTTAAACAACTCCCCACCCCATTCCTCCCCGAAACCACCCCAAACCCGATAACAACACAATAATCCATTTCTTTTAAAAATTCATGAATTACACCAACAATCCCCCTTAACAATGTCATTCCCCAAAATATAAAAATTACATTAAAAACACATTAATTTCCCAAAAATCAAACCCAAAAAATTACAACATCAAATTGGAAACTTAAACTCTCTTTTTAAAACATGGAATCCAACGGCGACAACCCAAAAGACTAAACAAAAAATTTAAATTTATTCCCTTTGGGCCCACAAGTGAGACCAAATTTTCCCCCCACCTTTTAACATTTCCCAAATTCGATTCTCATCCTTTAAACCTTTTCAAAAACCAAACATGCTTAAATAAATTGGGTTAAAAATTTCCCCCAAAACCCACACGGGTACAACCATACCCACGACTCCTTTAAACTGCATATTTCCACAAGTTCATTCATTTCTACATACCCCAAACATTTCCCTCATTCTTAAAAATTTAAAAAAAAGATTAAACCTTAGCTTTTCTCCTTAACCCAACTTGGCTGGGGGCAAACGATGAAAAAAAAGCGGTTTGGGTTTACTCAAACGACAACTCCACGTTAACAAGGACCCCAAATTTGTGGGTTTGCTAAAAAACATAATTTTTTTAGGCTATTTTTTGGGTTAAAGTTTAAAAGGCCAATGGCCTTTTCTTTTTTCCAAATTTTCTAAGGATGGATTTTTGGGACTATTGACTTTTAAAAACTTTTTTCTAACACATATAAGGCATCCGTGGCCATGGCCCACACCCCAGTGGGGCCACCTCCCCCTTAATTCATGAAATATTTATTTTTTCCAATATTCCCTTTTTGCCCCAAAATTTTTTTAATACTCCAAGCCAAAAAAAAATCATATGCACTTATGCCATAAAACAAAATCGTGGTTAAAAAACTCGACTTCGTATCCCGGGTTAAATCTTGTCCCTAACTTATCGTAAAAACACCCGGGGTTGGCCCCCATAACAAAAAAAATACGAGATATAACATCCTCCCCCCATTTAGAACATTCGTCCTCAAATGTTAAACCAGCCCCCCCGGGGGCTCCCAAAAACATTTTTGGGGATTTTTTTTCATAGTTTTCACATACCGGTTTATCTAAAACGGCCATAATCAATTGGGGTCTAGATTTCCTAACCGCGTTCCCGGGGGCGCCCCCCGGTTCCCCCACGGGGCAAAGAATAGGCGGGTTTTGGGGGGGAAAAAGGGGGCTTTGGGCCCCGCCCCGCTCGGGCCCCCGCCCCCCCCCCATGGGGATAGCTACGGGAAAGGGAAAATAACTGGGGGACTTCCCGCAAACCGGGCTGCCCCCTGGGGCCGCCCTTGTCGGACCCTCTCTCTTAAGATGACCCCCGGCCCGCCCAAGTAAAACAAGCACCCCTGGCACGAAACACCCCCGGAGATGCCTCCCACAAAAAAAAACACCCCCGGTCCCGGGGGGCCTCGGGGGCGGAACCCTCTATCCCCCGTAAATCGAAACCCCGAGCTCGGGCCCGAATCCCCCCCCATCCCGGGCTCCCGCCTGGGCCGTGGGGGGGTACCGTCCTTACCCAAAAAAAGGAACCCCTATTTCCCCGGGGGCCCCCCCCTCGGACCTCCGAAAAACCCAACAATCTAGCCCTCTTGGGGGGCCCTATCATAATCTCCCTCGGGGCCCCCCTAAAGTCGTCCTCCTACCCCCGGGGGTGTTCCCCAACCCGGGGCAAAGTCCTCCCCCACCGGGGGCCTCCCAAAAAGTCAACCATGTAAGATTTAAAATTTTTTCCCTACCTTTCATCCGATCGGGCCCTATGTTATGTCCCCTATCTTTGCGTAGGGACATTACAAAACTCCGCCCCCGAATACCCCGCACCTTGTCTTCGTATACGACTCTATTTACTATGTTTCATGATACTTCCGCACATTGCATCGACCCCTTCTTCTGGGCCGGCCTCGCAGTATGTACACGCTTCGGAGATCCGCCGCCCTAGGATATCTACTCGGCCTATTCCAGAGACTCTCCGGGCATAGTTTTGTGGCCGATATATACATATGTTATCCCTTGGGCGGTGCCCCTGCCCACTGCTTTTCGTTAAGGATGTCGTTGTCACTCTTAGACTGTGGTCACAAGTGTGGGTCTATGTATGGTTGTGTTTTGTTATATCCTCCATACCCCGGGGTAGCCTTGTCGGCTTGCGTAGCTATTTATGTGCACATCCTGGTGGTATGAAGGTCTCCTTGTGGCTTATGTTTTGTTGGGACGTTCCCGGTTCCTTGCCGCCGGCGATATTCACCAAGTCAACTCTTCGTATGCAGATACCGACTTGCATATGTTTTAATTTTTTATATTGATAATGTACCATCACGCTAGTAAAGTTGTATGACTATAGATAGCTTTTACGAAAGTGTCTCATCTGACACTAGTCATGGCTCACGGGCGGGGTGCATATCTACCGCAGAGAAAGTATGCCAATGAATCAAACTCGAGATTATAATCCCGAACACTCGCCATCCGTCTCGACGCAAGAACTGCTCCACTCGGCTCGCTCATTCTCCGAGTGCGTAAAGTGGGCTAAGAAAGGCCTCTACAAACTCGGCCCCACACCGTCGGAGGAGCATCCTCGCCCCTCAACAACTCCCAGACTACATATAATTAACGGCAACATCACGCAACCGATACGCGAAGCCAGCCTGCATTCTTTTGGGCTCGTAAGCGCCGATCACCCCGCCGTGCGCCGCATTCGGTTCGGACAAACTCGGGGATCTCCCTCGGGCTTCAACCCGTAGAACTCGGGGGATTACAAGTCAAGAAATCACGGTCCTCGAACCATCATATCTCTGCCCCACAATCACCCCTAATCCGTGCCTCGCGAGCCTCGCCCCGCCACCACAGTCAACAACGGGCCCCATCTCGTACGTGCCCTATCCTCCGCCCCCGGGCCGGGAGCCGGGAGGCACGGGAGCTGGCGGTGGAACCGCCTTCCCGACCGCAGGGGCCGCCGTCGTCCAAATCCTCCCGATAGTGGCGGTGTAGCCGAACCGGTCAGCCGGGGCACAACCTCGTGCACAAAGCCCGCACGGCCCCGGTAACTCTCCGGCCCTCGGCTAGTCTCTCCCCGTCGCTATAGACTCTGCTCCTCTCTCGGGCAGCCTCGCCTTTTAGAGGCATCGCTGAAAACATAACAATCCGTTGGGGGGAGGGGGTCATCCCGATAATACAAATTTATCACACGATCTAAGATCAAGGAAGGGATACCATCCTAAATGTCTCCGTAGTCTCTCGTTTATGGGGACGCGGGGTGCACACACACACCGATAAACAAGACTTACTAGGACACCCCGGTCTGTAGACATTCCTGAGGACGAACCGCTCTCGATACTACCTTTGTCACGATCCAACCCCCGTAGGCCGTGACTAGTGCCCGAGCCGGGCACTCAAACACATTCATTAACCGTAATCGCATACGTATAACTTATACATATTCAAATACGTACGTCGTCTCAAACTCGTCGCAACACACACATATATATATATATACATATATCACGTGCGCAAGGCTATCATATGGTGCAACGTCCCCAAAATGTGTACAAACGCGAGCCGACAAGGCCGCCATGGCGCAACGAGACCGCCTCAAACATAAAACATACAAACATACCCGTACAAGAACTAAAAACAACCCACATGTATGTCTACGTACCTTCAAACAACGAATCATATGACGGAGCCGGTGGCCCCCACCGTAGCTCGAATATACATAAGTATATACAATGAAAGTATATATACCAAAATATGTAAAGCCTGGGTAACGGAGCACTCCAAGACAAAATGTAACAAATCCTAAGCCGACATGGACAACCCAAAATGAGCGTCCGTACCGCGGGCGGCCGAAACGCACTCCGAAGAGCGGCCGCCGCAAAGACGAACGCGATCGAGTATGCAAAGCAGAATACGTAAAAACGAGGTCATAAATCAAGTAAGGGTACGCAAAAGTGAGCATAATAACCGACAATTACCAAAATGTTGTATCCGAAATACAAATCACACATACGAGGTATTTAAGACAACATAATAATCGAATGCCAAAATACTTACCTCGAAATACAAATCATGCATATCAATGTCATGCGTCATATCCGGCCCATAGTGGGACTGAGTGACATAAGTAAATGATCATCATATACATGCCGTAACACATCATAACATCATAACCTATCATATGAGATGACATAAACCGATGTGGGATTCGCCTAAGGAAGCCTTACACTCACCCCCCACTTTGGGACTCAGCGTGCTTGCTGAGGTTTGCCCCACCATTGGGTTTGCCCCACCATTGGGTTTGCCCCACCACTGGGTTTTCCCCACCACCGGCCCTGATACCAACTGATCATACTCCAAAATACGTATATATAACATATAACGTGTCCCGGCCCTCCAGTGAGGGACTCGGTAAATAAGATCATCACGTAATCATATTATCATATCACATCATACTTCGTATCACATCATACTTCAGAATATAGCATAGTGCGCACGATAACATACCGGCCCGGGACTCGGCGAAAGAGGTAATAACGGAATGCACGAGCAGAGACGTGAGAAATCATATGCAATTTTAAACAGTTACAAAGACTTAATAAAATAATCAAAACAAACTATCACTTAAAAGCCAAGACAATAGTCAAATCAAGTTTCCTCCGAATGTCACTCGGGAACATATCAAATGGAACTTTTAGGAATCATAGTTACGTATCAAAATCATATGCATGAAAATCCTCATTTCAAACTCGACAGATAAATAAGTAACCATGCTCGGGGGTCGGGAAGATATCTATACTAAGTTCCTTCAAAGGTCATCAGAACCATACAAAGGAAAGTCGTGGGACCCACGGACGAGCGTCAACCCAATCCGGGCCCGCCTATGAAAGTTAGAGTCATTATACGTTATGAAATCATTTACGAGCATATCAAAGCAATCCGGTTCTGTCTATGAAAGTTACGGACATTTTTAGACATAGGATCCTTTAGGAACAAAACCGTTTATACAACATTTTGAATCCAATCATATTAAAGACATAAGGGCCATATTTCTACTATATTAAGAATACCAATATCATGAAATGAATAGGAATCGTGACCATGCTCGGATTTTACGAATAGAATTACCCCCGAAGCTCATAACATATCATAACTTACTTGTGTCTAGGACATGCCAAAGGAAAAGAAGGATAAGTTTTACATACCTCGTCCGCTCTCAAAGCTAGTCCAAACTTAAATCTCGGGCTCCCCAAAATCTACAATAACGTCATTAAATACCGAACATTAGCTATAAGCATTTAGGAATCCAATTCCAAACTAACACTTAATCTACAAAAATTTGGCAGCATTTTCCCTATAAATCCAACAACCCCGAGAATTCAACCTCGCCAAATCCTCCACAACAATACCAACAACCATGTTTACAACATCAATAATCAACTCAAAACGCATTCTAACATTAAATACTCTTTTCTATAGAATTCAACAATATTCCATTATCTTCAATTCAACCACATATAATCAAAGTAACACCAATGCTCACACATTCAACTACTAATCCGAAACCATTCAAATGATATGCAAGAACACTTTAAACAACCCACACAATATTTCAAACAACTCAACCACGGTACCACCTCACCCGAAACCACTCCAACCCGATAACAACACAATAATCCATTCCTCTCTTTCAAATTCATGAATTACACCAACAATCCACACCTTAACAATGTCATTCTCATAAATATAAAAATTACATTAAAAACACATTAACTTCCAAATCAGCCCGCGACAATTACAACCTCAACTTGAATCATTAAACTCTCATTTTAAATCATGGAATCCATAACGACGACAACCAAAATACTAAACAAAATTAATTCATTCCTTGGCCTACAAGTGAGACCATTCGGCCACCACCTCAACATGCCAACTTCATGATTCTCATCCATTTCAACACACTACAACAACCAAACATGCTTAAATAGAATTAGTTCATCACTCCCACACACACATACCTACACGGCTACAACTATACCCACCGCTCAACTTCAATCATGCATATTTCCACAAGTTCATTCATTTCTACATACTACAACATGCACAAATCATTCATAACACATGAAAAATAAGATTAAACCTTACCTTTTCTCCTTAACTTCACAACTTGGCTAGGGTTGCAAACGATGAAAACAAGCGGTTTGTTGACTCAAACGGCAACTCCACGTTAACAAGGACCCTTCAATTAGTGGGTTTGTTAGAAGAACATAATTTTTTGATGGCTATTTTTGGACCTCAAATTTGCAAGCTTATGGCCGAATGGCCTTTCTTTTTTCTCCAAATTTTCTAAGTGTTCTAAGGATGAAGATGAAGGACATATTGACTTGGTCATCTTTTTACTAACACATATAAGGCATCCATGTGGCCATGGCCCACACCCCTACGTGGCCGGCCATCTCCCTCTCTTAATTCATGAAATATTTATTTTTTTCAATATTCACTTTTAGCCCCAAATTTCTTTAATACTCCAAGCCAACAAAATCATATGCACTTATGCCTTAAAACAAGATCGTGGTTAAAATCTCGACTTCGTATCCCGGAATAGTCTTGTCCCTAACTTATCGTAGGTCACCCGGATTGTCCCGATAACAAAAAAAATACGGGATATAACACATATAAAGCTTCATACAGGGCCATCTGAATACTGGAGTGGTAGCTATTATTGTATGCAAACTCAATGAGAGGCAAGTGATCATCCCAATTTCCCCCAATATCTAGCACACATGCCCTTAACATATCTTCAAGGGTCTGAATAGTACGCTCAGCCTGTCCGTCTGTCTGGGGGTGAAATGTTGTGCTAAGGTTCACCTGAGTTCCCAAACCCTCTTGGAAAGATCTCCAAAAATTAGCCGCAAACTGCGTACCCCTATCAGAAATAATGGGTATGGGAACACCATGAAGTCGGACTAGCTCCTTAATATAAAGCTTCGCATAATCCTCGGCAGTGTAAGTAGTCCTGACAGGTAGAAAGTGTGCAGATTTTGTTAATCTATCAACAATTACCCATATAGAATTAAACCTACGCTGAGAACGGGGTAAGCCTAAAATGAAATCCATATTAACCACCTCCCACTTCCAAGTCAGGATTTCCATAGCCTGCAGTAATTCGCCGGGCTCCACCGGCGAGGAGTATGAATCTTCCTTTATCAATATTGATTTAGTATATGAGGACTCCATCTTTGGAATATCTTTTAGTAAACGAGGAGTTTTGAGGTAAAGTAAAAGCCTAAATTGAAGTCCATGAAGTCTAGTTTCCAACGCAATAAATCGTGCATCAATCCGACATCAGAGTCAAACGTTATGCGCATTTTAAGATGTAATGTCGAGTGTGGACTTAACTCGCGCGAACTCCCAGATAGACCTCGCTTCTTAAAATATATACGTATATCATGCAGTATATCATGCATATGCTGAAAAACGCTAATACTGTAACATATCTCTTCTGTCTCTCTATAAACTCAAGGACGTAGGGAGGGGATGTGGCCCCTTAGAAAGAATAACGTCACTCGGAAACTAGACAACTGTCACGACCCAACCCCGTAGGCCATGACTAGTGCCCGAGCTGGACACTCGTATACCCTTGTTATCTATAGTCATACACTGCTAGCATGCACGAGCTGATATAAGTATAAGGGCAAAACATAAGTCGAAGCTACTTATTTCCCGAAGAGCTACAAAATTTATAACAGCTTAATATCGTACTCAAAGCCGGCAAGGCTGTCATATATATATATAGGGAACGTCCCCAACAAAACATAAGCCGAGAAGGCTACCTTCATACACAGCTGCCATGATAAACATATATATAGCTACGCAAGCCGACAAGGCTGCCACTACAAATGGGTACGCCCCAGACACGCCATAACCTTATAACAAAAAACAACCATCCATAGACCCATACTTGTGACTACGTACCCTAAGAGTGACAACGACGTCATATGACGGGACAGGCCCCGTCGTACCTCGAACGATAACATATGTACATATCAAAAGTTATACCACGACACTATGCTCCGAACAAAGGAATGTTTC
>NC_081343.1:20700283-20715538 GCF_029784015.1 Lycium ferocissimum
GAAATCATAAGCAACTCATGCCTTGAAATAAATCGTGGTTAAAAATCTCTACTTCGTATCCCGGAATCCTCTTGTCCTTGACTTATCATAGTTAGCTCGGATTATCCCGACGTACAAAATGCGGGATATAACAATATATAATAAAAAGAAAAAACTGGCCCGACCGGATATACGGCCATTTATACGGTCCATATAATTTATATGGTCTGTATAAATGGACCGTATAATCCCACCAATGGTTCACCCTTCTCTGGAATGGTTCTACGGACCATTATACGGGCCGTATAAATTATACGGTCCGTATAAATGACCGTACAACCCATCTTTTCCCGAAACTTACTCTCGTCGATTCGTTCAACCTCAAATCCTTATGGAACCTTATTGACACTTGTATAACACTTCATTAACCATCTAAGGGGCCCTATAGCTCCCCCTCAAGACATTACTAAACACATTATAGCTCACTTGTTGCGAAACCTTCCCAAACATATCTTACATTTCCACTTCCTTCGACGAGCGTAGTTTCATCGATTCATATGACTCCAAAATCTTATGGTACGTGCTTAAAGTTATCAAATACTTTCCTTAATATCCTAAGGACTCCATGTTCACCTTAAGCTCGCGTTAGTCTACTCACAATGCAACAAGCCAAAATATCCGAGATGTAACAGTGTTTATAATAAGGTTCCGTGATTACCGTCAGCTTTCGTACTCTCTTTCTTCGTTTGAGGATGAACAATTGTTTAATTTGTATATGATGTAATGATTCATTTGGTTGTTATGGAATTTTGACTCATATGCCCCGTTGACCCTTCCCCGAGCCCTGTTAGTATAATTTTGACATGTAGTTTCACGCCCTAATTTCGGAGTGACGTGACCGGTACCCGAGGCCAAACTAGGCTTAAGCGAACCACTCTAAATCTGAAACTCTGGGGAGTAAACCCCAACTTAAACTGATAATATCTAATCTAGAGATACATAAAAACACTAACTATCTCGTCTGAACTGGGCGCACACCCAAAATATACATATATATGACTGAGCAAGCCGAAGAGGCTGCTTCAACCGTACTAAATTAGTAACATCCAACAGACACATATACAAGCCAACAAGGCCATCACATTGACATACTATATACAAGACTCGTCCACAAGTCTCTAGGGAGATGTGTGACTGTACCATACAATCTGGAACCAAAAAGGAAAGACTCCAAAGGACACTGTAACTCCGAACAAAAGGGAGCTCACCGGTCCGATGTCGCACTCTGTCATCTTTGAGGCCTATCAATATGTCGATCGATACCTGCAGACATGAATGAAGCGCCCCCGATAAAAGGGACGTTAGTACGAAATAATGCACCGAGTATGTAAGGCAACGACAACTGAAACTGAACAGAAATAATACAATGATACGAAGGCCAAAAAATGCCCTGAATATCTCTTCAGACCAGTCTCATATGATATGCAATATAGTACTATTATATATCTCACTGACCAAGTGGTCAAGCAACTGTAAAATGTCACTGGCCAAGTAGCCAGGCAATATGTCTTACTGACCCATCGGCCAGGCAATCTATCTCACTGACCTATAGGCCAGGCATAGCTGTCTCACTGACCCGTAGGCCAGGCAAAATAAAAATGTCTCACTGACCAAGTGGCCAGGCTAAAGAAAATATATACGTATATCATGCAGTATATCATGCATATGCTAAAAAACACTAATACTGTAACATGTCTCTTCAGTCTCTCTATAAAATCAAGGACATAGGGAGGGGATGTGGCCCCTCATAAAGAATAACACAATGTTCGGAGACTAGACAATAACATGACGAGCTCTACTTTGACAAGTCTCGAATCATAAGGTTTATCACGCTCTTACCATATATGGAAACATGCCAAGAAAAGAAGGAACAGCCTTAACATACCTTTTCGGTCTTCTATTACTTAACGTTTATTCTCTCGAGCTCGTAAATCTACATTCAAGAGAAATCATACTTCAGTTAGGCTTATTGACATATGCCTACTTCAAGTCTTTTAAATTAGACTTCTTAGAATCTGCCAAAATTCGGGCATCATCTCCCCTGTTTATATCCCTAGCTCGAAATCACAATACCAACAATCAACACACAACAGCAACTCTAATGCCAACAACATCGTCATCCATACCAAAATATTTCATAAAACATCTCACACTATTTTTATCCAATTTCTCAACCCACAAATCCATTATACGATTAATTAATAACTTTATCTCCGTAAATCGCCTAAATTAATATCAATAAAGGAAGATTCATACTTTAACTTTGCTTAAACCGCAATATCTTTAATTTCCACCTTGAATTCAACCCAAGACTCACTGCAATACGATTTTTATAATTGCAACTGTACGATGTCGGGACTAGAATTCGGAGATTATATTTAATTTGCATTAAAACTTGATGTATGAAGGTTGGGGAAATTTCCAGAATATTTGAAGGGGTTTTTGGTGTGTTTGGATGAAGAAAAGGGGGTAAGCCCCCCTTATATAGAGTTTCAGAATCTGCCTGGACCGACTTAAAATCTGCTCAGTGCAATTGCGCGCTGAGTTGCTGAGTCCTCCTCTACGCGTTCGCACCACCTTCTGGCGCGTTCGCACAGGGTTAAGTCCCTGCTCTGATAGTCCATCTTAAAACGCTCATAACGTTTGACTCCAATGTCAGATTGATACACGGTTTGTTGCATTGGAAACTAGACTTCATGAATTTTAATTTAGGCTTTTGATTTACCTCAAAACTCCTCATATACTAAAAGATATTCTTCCTCCAAATTGGGCCAAAATTGTCCCCCATCTTTCTCCAAAGTTCCAACAACTTAATTTCCCTAATACACTCCCCCTCCAATGCTTCCCTAGCCTATTATATGAACTTAAACTCTCATAATCATAAGGTAGGCGCATATAATATCATATATCCTAGAAGGTACTCCAGTATTCCACGATTACACAACTAACACCTAACGAGTCTTAGCGTACCAAACTACGAGGTGTAACATTCCTCCCCCCTTAGAAACATTCGTCCACGAATGTTAAACTCTTAGGAATTCTACAAAACTTTTGCAAGAGTTTCCCCTATAACTGTACCACTACCATCCTGTCACAACAACCCAAAATATAAAGTGCCTCATAGGGCTATAACAACAATGACAACAATGGCCCCACACGACCAAGGACCTATAAGAAGGAAAGTGTTACGCACCTGAAAACAATGAGGTCTCTGTCTTAACTTCTTCTGGGAGTTGGAACAAATGTGGATACCTGGACTTCATATCTTCCTCAGCCTCCCAATTCATTTCTTTCTTATTATCATTTCTCCAAAGAACTTTCACTGAGGCTACATCTTTAGTTCTCAACCTCCGAACTTGTCTATCCAGGATTGCAATGGGGACCTCTTCATATGATAGCAGCTCGGTAATCTGAACATCATCGATGGGCACAACTATCAAAGGGTCTCCAGCACACTTACGGAGCATGGATACATGAAAGACTGGATGTACAGACTCTAAGTTAAAAGGTAGATCCAACTCATAAGCTACCTTGCCCACTTTACGAATAATCCGATAAGGCCCAATATATCGAGTGCTAAGCTTATCCTTTTTACCAAATCTCATGACGCCTTTCATCGGCGTCACTTTTAGGAATACCCAATCATTAACTTGGAACTCCAAGTCTCATCGGCGATTATCCGCATAAGACTTCTGTTGAATTTGGGCTGTTAATAATCGGTCTCGAATAAGCTTAACTTTATCCACCGCTTGCTGGATTAAGTCCGGCCCTACTGATTTCGTCTCTCCCACTTCAAACCATCCAATTGGTTATCTGCACTTTCACCCATATTGTCACGACCCAACCCCGTAGGCCGTGACTAGTGCCCGAGCTGGGCACTCAAACACATTCATTAACCAGAATCGCATACAGATAACTTATACATATTCAAATATCAGACGCTGTCTCAAACTGTCGCAAACACACATATATATATATATACATATATCACAGAAGCCAAAGAAGGCTATCATATGTCGCAACGTCCCCAAAATGTGTACAAACGCGAGCCGACAAGGCCGCCATGGCGAATGGGACCGCCCAAACATAAAACATACAAACACACCCATACAGTACTAGGCACAACCCACATGTATGTCTACAGACCTCTAAACAGAACAACGGAATCATATGACGGGACAGGGCCCCGCCGTACCCCTGAATATACATAAGTATGTATAATGAAAGTGTCTGTACCATAATACGGGCTCCAGAACAAGGGAGCACTCCAAGACAGCTGAATGGGAATCCTAAGCTGGCGGATCACCCAAAACGTGTATCTGTACCATAATACGGGCTCCAGAACAAGGGAGCACTCCATGACAGCTGAATGGGAATCCTAAGCTGGCGGATCACCCAAAACGTGTATCTGTACCTGCGGGCATGAAACGTGCCGAAGAAAGGGGGTCGCACGGAATATGTACCGAGTATGCAAAGCATAGAATACGTAAAACGAGGTCATAACCGAAGTAAGGAGTACGTAAAGTGAGCATAATAACCGAATACCAAAATGCTTGCATCCGAAATACAAATCGCACATACGAGGTACAGAAGACAAATATAATAATCAGAATGCCAAAATTCTTACTCCTGAAATACAAATCATGCATATCAATGTCATGCGTCATATCCGGCCCATAGTGGGACTGAGTGACATAAGTAAATGATTATCATATACATACCGTAACACATCATAACATCATAACCTATCATATGAGATGACATTAACCGATGTGGGATTCGCCTAAACCAATGTGGGATTCGCCTAAACCTTTACACTCACCCCTACTTTGGGACTCGGCCGTGCCCGCCGAGGTTTGCCCCACCACCGGGTTTGCCCCACCATTGAGTTTGCCCCACCACCGGGTTTGCCCCACCATTGGGTTTGCCCCCCACCCCGCCCCCGATACCAACCGATCATACTCCGATACGTATATATAACATATAACGTGTACCGAGCCGAGGGACTCGGTAAATAAGATCATCACGTAATCATATTATATATCACATCATACTTCGTATCACATCATACTTCGTAATATAGATAGTGCGCACGATAACATACCGGCCGGGACTCGCGAAAGAGGTAATAACGGAATGTACGAGCAGAGACGTGAGAAATCATATGCAATTTTTGTCACGACCCGGCCAGGTGGCCGCGACCGGTGCCCCTACTGGACACCCCAAAACGTACATACATACCGAACGTCATATTTTTATCTAACTCAACCATTTCGTACCTCGTTTTTAAACGAACTAAAAACAAATATTATCTTAAGCGGTCACACGTGCAAAAATTATCATATCATAGTCGGGCGGGCGGCGGAATACACATCGCCGAATATATACACATATATACAAAGTATGGGCTATTTAGGCCGCATCCGTATACGATAGTTTGGGAAATATACATCGCCAGATACATACACGTATACGGACAAATGGGCCGTTTTGGCCATAGCAGCAAACGGGACCGCTGTAAGACACAGATTGTAAACAAACGAACACACACATGACCCATGACCCACATATATGACTACATGCCTCTACAAATCGAAACAGAAATATATGACGGACGAGGCCCCGCCGTACCCCAAATAATCAAATATACAAAAGCATAAACATCGCGGGCGATAGCTACCAACATATGGGCTCCGGACCAAGGAGCACTCGTAAGCGGAACGTGTGGCCTACACCGGCAGATCACGAACCTCCGTACCGCGGGGCATGAAACGCAGCCCCGACGAAAGGGGGTCGTAAAAGATGTACCGAGTATGTAAAGCATAAAGTACAGAATCCAAACCATAACCGAAGTGAAAAGGTACAGAGAAAATACCGATCAATATATATACCAAACCCGTATGCGAAGACATATGTACATAATGCAAACAGAGATCATGCATAAGGCTCGGAACGTGGTCACCACTCCGACGCTGGTGCCACACACAGCATACTCCAGAAGGTTTCAAATCTCCGTACACCCCGAACACAACATATCATATCATCAAACATATCATATCATCAAACACATCATAAGCCATATCACAGCATAACTCCATAATGGAACCCGGCCCTATGGCGAGGTCTCGGGAACCGTAACACAGCATACTGCCGAATTTATCATAGTGCGCACGATCACAAACTGGCCCGGGAATCGGCGAACGATATCATAGTACCAGGCACGAGCAGAGTAGTGCGGAAACCATATGCATATACACCATTAAATTCCAAGACTCGACAAATAAATACACATATATATATATATATAGATCAGAAGGTTCAAAATAAGTATCGAGTCTGTCAGAATTAGTATACAAAAGGCATGAGTCTTTAAATTTACAAAACCTTCGAAAAATACTACATAAGCCATTTTCTGGAAATTTGGTATCGTTTACATTTAGGAGCTCTCAAATAACCTATGGAGCAAATCAAACGGAGCCTTAAATGCGTAGGCAAAAGTCCCCTCTTTATATCATACAAAGGTGGATCAAGTAAGACAAACGAAGGAAGTCTCGGGACTAGTGGGCCGACCTCGGGTCAAGTCAAGGTGGCGGACACAAATTACGAACATTAGACTCTATGGAGTCATCCATGTAAATTTCAAAACGATTCTATCACATTTGTGCAAATTATGGATGTTCGATAGTTTTCCAACAAAACATAAGAATTATAATTCAATTACATTGAATGAATAGTGCCTAGAATCGACTCGGATTTCTATGAACGTAATTGCCCCCCGAGCTCAAATCTCAACCTAGTATGTCTAGGACATGCCAAAAGAAGAAAATGGATAGCTTTACATACCTTTTCCGCCTTCTATACGTCTCCAAAATCAAGTCTCAAGTTCGCCAAAACCTACAATTTGGTCATATTTACCAAATGTAAGTTATAGCTTCTAAGAATTCAACTTAAATTCATATTTGTCTACCGGAATTTCAAGATTTCCCCCTATAAATTCAACATCCCCGAGACTTAGCTCGGCCATAATATCAACAACAACAACCACAACAATAACAACAATCATCAAAATCACAACAAAACGCATTCTAACATAATTTTTCCCTTCCTTTCCACATAATGTAACTCTTTCATTCTAACTTCACACCATCCAACTAATATCAACATTTTTCCATATTCGTTAACTAACTCAAGATTACTCAAATATATTTCAATAACATTTCAAGCAACACTCAAGGATTCAAGCAATTCCGCCAATTCCATATTCTATCCAAAACTTCAACAAATGCGACGAAACTACCAAATCACCTTATTTTCTTCCAAGTTCATTAACAACAACCATAATTCACATTTAGAAACTTACTTTCATAGTTATATAAAAATTATATAAAAATCACATAATTCCCCATAACTACCTCCAACCAATTTCAATGCCAACTCAAGCCATTTAATCTCCATTTATATCATAATGATCACAACAACGCATCTAACATACTAAACAACATTAATTCATTCTCATTTCACCAACTCTACCCACACGGCCAACATGCCAATTTTCCAACTTCATCCAATTTCATTCCACTTTCATTTCCAATACAAATTCCACAATAACCACAACTAAAACACAACATAAAATTCAACTCATCCTAACTATACAACATAGCACATATACGGCCACATGCACACATGCACACCCACTTTGCAAACTTCCATATTTCTATATATTCTACTCATTTCCATAGACTACAACACAAACAAACCTTCATAACATAATAAATGGGAATTAATTCTTACCTTTTTCTTCCAACTTCTTCACTTGACTAAGGTACTAATTTGATGAAACAAGCACTCTATCTTCCAAAATAACTACGCCAAGTTGTAAAGGACCTTAAATTAGTAGGAATACCACAAGAAATAATTTTGGAAGCAAGATTCTCAAGGTGGCAAATGGGAGGAGCATGGCAAATGGCCTCTTTTGTTTGCTTGTTTCTTTTGTTTTCTCCTTCTCTTTCTCTCTTGAAACTTCTAGATTACTTGAGGCCAATTTAAACACATGGAAATTCATTAAGGGACTATGGGTTGGGCTAGCCATATGGCCGGACCATGGTCCCTTTTCTACTTTTTTTTTTTTTTTTGAGCCCAAGCCCAATTACTTAGTCTACATTTTTAATAATTCATGAAACCAATTCCAAAATTCCAATTTTGCCCTTAGTTTTCCCCGACGCTTCCGTCCACACTTCTCATAAGCAACAACATGTATCAAATAGAATCAAAATATGGCCTTATTCCTTATAAGTCACAATTATTCCAAATTTTCCAAATATGTGAAAATACGGGATATAACAAAGATCATCATATCACCCTGTTATCATATATCATATCAGACTTCGTGTCACATCATATTTCGAAATACACATCTTACATATATACACGGTACACGGCCGAAAAGGGCTCGGCGTACGGACATCATACTCGGAATATATATATATATATGCATAGTGCGCACGATAACATAACCGGCTCGGACTTGGCGAAAAATGTAACAACGAGATGCAATGACGTAATCGTGAGTAACCAAATACAGTTTAAAACATTTTCAAAGACTCAATAGGTTAATCAAAACGAACCATCATTTAAAAGCCGACACACTAGTCAAATCCAGTTTCCTCCGAACGTCGCTCGGGAACAGATCAAACAGAACTTTAGAAATCATAGTTACGTATCAAAATCATATGCGTAAAAATCCTCATTTCAGACTTAACAGATAAGTAAGTAACCATACTCGGGGGTCGGAAAGATAGTCATATTAAGTTCTTTCAAAAAAATAGGTCATTAGAACCAAACATAGAAAGTCGCGGGACCCACGAGGTTGACGGCGTCCAACCGGGCCCCTATGAAAGTTAAAGTCATTACTCGTTATAGAAACTTCTACGAACGTTTCATAGCAATCCGAGACCATATATGAAAGTTACGGTCGTTCGTAGTTACTGAAGTCTTTTACGAACAAAATCTCTTTATGAAACTTTTGAAATCCAACCATACAAAAGACATATAAACCATAGCTTGACCATACAAGGATGCCAACATCAAGAAGCAAATATGAATCATAAACATGCTCGGAACTTCAGAATGGAGTTACCCCCGAGGCACAAATCATGTCTACCTTAATCCGTCTAAGACATGCCAAAAGAAGAGAGAGTAAGCTTTACATACCTCGTTTGCTTCTAAGATAATCCAAACTCAAGTCTCGGCTTCTCAAAATCTACAACAACATCATTAGACACCAAACATTAGCCATAGGCACCTCGGAATCCAATTCCAAGCTCGCACTTTTATTTACAGAAATTTGGGCAGCATTTCCCCTATAAACTCAGCAACCCCGAGAATTCAACTCGGCCAATATCATCAACAACAATACCAACAACCATTCCAACAACATCAATAACGAATTCAAAACGCATTCTAACATTAATAACTCTTCTCCACATATTTCGCCAACATTCCAAATATGTTCAATTCAACTACATATATTCCAACTAACATCAGCAGCCACGTGTACAATTACTAATCCGAAACCATTCAAACAATATTCAAGAACACTTTAATCAATTCACACAATATTTCAAACAATCCAATTAAAACATCACTCCACCCGAAATCTCTCCAACTAGACAAGAACAACATCAACACATTCTCTTCTTTCCAAACTCATAAACCATTTAACAATCTATATGTCACAATATCATTCATGTAAATGCAAGAAGCTATATTACCCATAGACCAACTTCTACATTAGCTCACAAACGGCTTCAACTCTAACTTGTACCATCCAATACCTTCATTTCCATCACATAATCCATAACAACAACAACTAAAATACTACACAAAACTAGTTCAACATACTTTATGCCAAATCGACCCCATTTTCTTACCACACATCACACACATAAATTTCATGATTTTCATCCATTTTTACACACTACAACAACACCCAAACATGCTAAATACAATTAATTCACCACTCCTACACAACACACACCACACGACTACAACCCAACATATACGGCTCAACATCAAGATCCACACTTTCATGCATTTCATTCATTTCTACATATCACAACATGCACAAACACCTATAAAAACATGTAAAGAAGACTAAACCTCACCTTTTTCCATCCATCTTCTCCACTCGGCTAGGATGAGAATTGCAAGAATGAACGCTTTGCTCGCTTCAACAACCACTCCATGTTAATAAGGACCTTCCAATTGGTAGGAATGCTAGGAAAAATAATTTTTTTGATGAAGATTTTTGGTCTTCATTTTTTTTTTCTCATGGCCGAATGGACTCCATGTTTTTTTCTCCAAGGTTCTTGTCACACCCCGATCTTACTGGGGTGTGATGGGCACCCGACCCCATATTCGGAGCCGAGCGAACCCGCGGACTCTTATTACTCACATATTCTCTTTGGATTCTTAAATCAAATGAAAGTAAAATACATAGTAAAATTTTCAAAATCTTTTTGTCGTTTCTCAAATTAAACACAGTCTGTAGCATAAGGACTCTATAACATAATGTAAAATAAAAACATATCGGCTAGTGGGGCCGTTTTCAAAACTGACACTCTAGACCCACGACTCTGTCTGCAAAGTCTCTAACATCGAACAAACTGCACAGCACACATACTTTGACTTGACAGGACTCTAGAACAAATGGAGTCTACCAACTCGCCGGAACGTCTTCCGTAATGGCTTCTACATCGCGGTGTACCACGCGGCGTAAACGCGCGCCACAAAAGAGCGTCGGTACGAGTAATGTGCGGAAGTATGTAGGTATGTAGTAATAACAGAAAGAGACGTAATCATGTGCAACAACGGTATGGAGATGTAGAGCATATCATGTGTAAGGGAGTAAGTTATACATATGGAACATGTCACGTGTAATACGGACCCGTACGTATGGAACATATCATGTAAAAACGTAATCTGTACATATGGATCATATCGTATAAGGCGTAACTCCGTATATGGATCATATCATGTAAGGTACATGTACATATGGTTCATATCATGTAAAGCTGTAACCTGTACATGTGAATGCCTCTGAGGGCGGATGCCATGCATGCTTATCTGGCCATATCATGTCATAGCGCCGAACAAGTCGGCTCAACCACATAAACGCCGAAATACGTGGCTCGCCCCATATCCCGCGTCGGGCATCCCGCGTCCGGGATGATAACGCGCCCGACCCGGTGGCTTGGCGCACTTTGTAATGCGCAACATGTGTCCCTTTCCCATATCCCCATGTATCCCCTCCCTCCCCCCATGTATGCATATTTAGCGTGCATGAGAGCCCAAGGAAAGTCATATACCTATCGGAGTGACGTAAGGTCGGTAACCTCCGATGATGTTATGGAATAACCATGGGCGCTTTTACTCACCTTGAAGGAACTAGGACAATAAGGCGAGACTATCAATGAAGAGTAACTTCACGGAAACATAAGACAAGATCATAACATATCGTTTCGTATACTTTGAACCTTTAAAATAGTCATTGTCCATAAATAGAATTGAGAAATCAAGAAATAGCTTATCATTTTTCATATCGTCGTGTTCATGGTAGAAACATATTCTCGTCATATTCATCATAGACATTTTCTCATATCTGGCATCATTGTTGTCACTATAAGATCATGTTCATCGTTTTGGTCGTAAAAGCCTCAAAAATCATAGGACTTGGTTTTGGAGAAAAATGAATATTTTGAAAAAACATTTATAAACCTTTAGGAAGGAAATCATGCTTTAAAACCATTTCTTCTAGCTTTTGAAAATGAAACGTTATGGAAGCGTTTAACTCATCTCACGTATGAATCATGCCATAGAAAGAAATGGCGTAGCCTTGGACATCCAATGTGCTTGCGCATATTATCTACGCTTATTCATCCAAGCTTGGTTAACTAGTCTACATTCAAGAAAGTTGATGCAACCATTAGATTCATTGACATATACTTTTCGTAACCTTTCAAGTTCATTCACTTGTAGTGCCGGAATTTCGGCGATCTCTCTCTCGTGAATACTCCACCCCCGAGAATCCAACTCGGCTTATTTTAATCAACAACAATAATCCGGGAATTCAACCCGGCCAAACTATCAACAATACCAACAATTATTCTAACAACACTTCAATATTCAATTCAATCCACATACTGTTCCAACAACTTAATCAATATACTACTTCATCCGAAACCTTCAACTTTGACAACAATCATACATTTCATTATCATTTATCTATGTTAACTTCAACGACAACCTTCATTCTACATTACATGATCCATAACTGTTATATCCCGCATTTTGTACATGGGAATAGTTTAAGACAATTGCGGGAAGTTAAGGGCAAGGCCATTCCCCGGTTTTGTTTTAATGTGCAAGTCGTTATATTATTATGGCATGGAAGTCTAAGACAAACTTGAATTTGGAAAATTTGGTTCATGACTTTTGGAGAAGTCAAGTGGCCAATTGCTTCAAGCCATGAAAGGGGCCTATGTGTCCATTTTATATTTGTAGGAGGATTAAGTATATATGTACAAGGTGGCCATGCAAGACTATAATTCATCTTTAGGACCTAAGGAAAATTCAAGAGACTTGAAGGGTAAGCAAAAGGAAAATCTAGAAAAGTTGAGAAAAAATTGAGAAAGAAAAGGAAGGAAAAACGGCCAAGAGAGGCCATGTGCATGGTCATGTGCACTCTTATATATATATATACATGATTTATGAGTGGAGAAGACACAATTCATCAATTTCTTTTCTAGAAAATTCAAGAAAGAGAGGAAGAGAGAAAAAGGAGTTCGGCCAAGGAGGCTGAACTTGTGCTCCAAGAAATGATCAAGAAAAAATTATTTCTCCTTGCTTTCCCACTAAATGAAGGGTCCTCTATCACGTGGAATGGTGGTTGGAAGAAGAAAGTCATTTGTTTTGCAAAGGACAAGTCTAGCCGTGAGTTAAAGGCAAGCAAAAGAGGTAAGGTTTAGTCTTATTTCTCATGTGTTATGTATGACTTGTGGATGTTGGAATGTAGAAATGAATAAAGTTCATGAAAATATAGTGCTATGTTAGTGCTTGGCCGAATAGGTAGGTGAGTGCAAGTGAAGAACTAAATGTATGTAGTATGTTTGGATTGTCGTGTTATGGATAGTTGAACGTGTAATGGAGTAAAATGCATGAAAGAATGATGTTGATGTTGTGGCCGTGAATATGGGCTGATTTAGAAGGCAATGTGATTTTAATATAGCTTCTTGAACTTATGGAAATAATGTTGTAAATGTGTGGATTGCCGACGTAGTTTATGAGTTTTGGAAGAAAAGAAATGTATCGTTGATGTTTCACTTTGCACTTAGAAGATTTCGGTTCCATGGCATAGTGTTTGGGTTGCTTTGAATGTTGTATGAATTGCTTGGAATGCTTCTAAATCGTATTTGAATGGCTTCGGAATAATATTTGAATGTACGATCATTGGTGTTAGTTTGAATCATGAAGTTATTTGAACAAAGGAATGTTATAACCCGTATTTTTCACCTTTGGGAATCTCGGAATTTTCGAGACAAGTTAAGGACAATGAAATGCATTGATCTTGTAGGGTTCATAAGTTGGTTGTGACAAAGCTAGACGTGGAAATATTGGCAAAGACTAAGGGCAAAATTGGAATTTCAAAAAGTGGATTCATGAATTACCAACAATGTGGGCTAAGGATTTTGGACTTGGAAAATTCAAAAAAAATTGAGAGGCCAAGCCCAACCCATGATGGTGAAGCCAAAATTTTGCTTTGGCTTAATTTAATGTTGGTCATGTGATTAATCATGTGACCAACTTATTAATAAAAGGGAGCAAGACTTGTGAAATTTCTAGAGTTTTCAAGACAAGTGAAAGAGAGGAAAAACAAGAAAAATCAAGAACTCCAACATAAGGGCCATTCGGCCAAGGGCAACCAAAGCCAACTCTCAAAAATCTTGATTCCAAAATTATTTTCTTGTGGTTTTCATACCAATTCAAGGTCCCTTTACAACTTAGTACAATTGGTTTGAAAGAATAAGCATTGGTTTCTTCAATTCAACACTTGAGACAAGTGAAGAGCTTGAAGGAAAAGGCGAGAATCCATTTCTTCTAATTATGTTAAAGGTTTTTTTGTTTTGTGTTGTAGGGTATGTAAACGAGTAGAATATATGGTAATATGCAAGTTTGCATGGTGGTAGTGCAAGAGTGTATGTGGCCGTGTGTGTGATCAATGTGTAGTGTGGTTATGTTGAATTTTATGTTGTATTATGGTTGTAGTTGTTGTGGAATTCACATTGGAAATGGAAGTTGAATGAAAATGGAATGTAGTTGGAATTTGGCCTATGGCCGTGTGGTATAGGGTAGGAGGAAACATGTTGAATTTATTTTGTTTAATGTGTTAGTTGCGTCGTCATGATCGTTACTAAGTAAAGGTGTCACACCACGACTTTACTAGGGTGTGAATGGGCACCCGACCCCATATTCGGGAGCCGAACGAACCCTCGGACTCTTAGTACACATGCTCTCTTGGAATCATAAGACAAAGTAAGGTAAAACACATAGTAAAATTTTTCAAAATCTTTTCGTCGTTTCTCAAGTAAACGCAGCTTTGTAAATATGAGGGCTCCGTAAAATAAAAACACATCAACCGGTGAACTTCCGTTTTTAGTGCCGACATTTAGACCCACACTCCGTCGCAAAGTCTCTAACCGTAATCATGGACCATAACGAATGTAAGCCGCTCAAACAACTCTCCAAAATTAGCGGAGCTTGCCAACATTGCTGAACATCTTCTATAATGACTACTGTGGGGGGGGGGTACTGCTGCGCATGAAAACGCGAGCCCCACAAGAAGGGCGTCGACGAATAGTGTACCGAGTATGTAAGGCATAGACGGAATATAGAAAGAGATATGATCATGTGCAACAACAACATGTAGAAGTAAAGCACATCATGTGGGAGAGAGTATCCGTACACATGGAATATATCGTAAAGTCAGTATTCGGTACATCGGGATCATATAATGAAGTCAGAATCCCGAGCATATGAGTACAATCCGCATGGAAAAATAAAATATATCACAGATAGCAGAGTAAATCAGGCAGGCATCCGAGTGCCCCCGGATGCCATGCATGCTTATTTGGTCATATCAGGTCATAGTGCCGCACGAGA
>NC_081343.1:20715638-20737699 GCF_029784015.1 Lycium ferocissimum
CTTGAAGTACTCAAATAGTCTCGCGCTCATCGATAATTCCTGGAGCTCCACTTACTAAAGCTTCTTACTTTTCCTCTTTCCGACACTCTAATTTCCTTATTCTCCACCTACTCACCCTCTTTATTTTTCAGATATCATTATATTAAAATTCCCAATCATAACCCATAGTAAAATAGTACAACTTACTTTACAATACTTGTACCATTTATTCTTACTGTCACTTGAACTCCGGCACCCTTACTCGATTAATGCCTTTCCTACCATAACTCCGGTTGCAGGGTCTCACATGTCCACTGATACATTTATATATGGGATACGCTACACCTTCATATATACAATCGCGATCAACTAGCCCACAATACCTCCAAATGACGTTCAAGCCTATCCTAGTTTCCGGTTGTATTACTTTTTATCTCTTAACCAATCTGCTTTGTCTCGTCTACCCGATCTTCTATGATCTTCAACCACCCCTATGTCCTAATTTCCCCGGCTACTCTAATTTCTCATTCATTCCTTAAATTCAAATTTTTGCAAAACTCCCCAAAATACTTCCCGGGTCACCCATCCTAGAATTTGCTCCCACTTTGAGCACGCTTAACCTCGAAACTTCACCGAAATTCGGTGTCTTTGTCGATATTTTCGCGTCGCTTCCTCGTATAACCTTTATTACTTGATACGAAGCCAATCAAAACTTCACAACTTCCGAGACGTTTCCGTGATACGTCTTTTCTTCTACAATGACCGTTTTGCCCTTTTCAATTTCCAACGTTCACCTCTCACCTGTATATATATCTACTGTCCGTCCTGGGCTTCCAGATTCTCGGGAGTACTAATCGCACCTTCATCGCCGTGTCGAATCCATAACAACGCATCTCGCTCATTACCTATTTACGGTATTTCCTTTTCACGCTTCTGTTAGGCATATCCCTTTCTTTGCGGAATTTCCTTTACCATTCAACTATCCAAAATGCGTACGCGGCAAGTATCACATGATGTCTCGTAGGGCATACATACGTATACGGCATATCTCAGCCACCCAGAACATCCAATTTCAGGTAACAAGACAAATACGTCAGGACTTACCTTCATGACCTTCCATAACATCATTCGCCTTCTTCCGTCGTACGTAAGGCTTATATAGGGAAAATCTTACTTCTTATGGCCTGGCTCTATCGCACGATCTAAGATGTGAAAGAAGGGTGACTTCCTAAATGTCCTGTAGCCTCCTGTTTATAAATGTGGCCGGCTTCACACCACAAAAGGACTACACGGACACGGTCGTGGACACGCTGCGGACGAACCGCTCTCGATACCACTCCATCACGGCCCAATTCCATGGACCGCGGCCCGGTGCCCGACTTGAGCACCCGTACTCACACGTATTACCTAAAACGGATTTACGGATAAATTATACGGATATAGGGAACATATGTCATACACAATCATAGCGCCGACGGAACCGCAAAAGCGTCATGGCGGGTGGGACCGCCCAAACACATATCGTACAAACATAACCGAACGAGAACTCGGACGCAACCCCACATTTATGTCCACGGACCTACAACGAGAACCAATGGAGTCATATGACGGACGGGGGCCCGCCGTACCCCCCCGAACAAATAAACATATGCATACGGTAGAATAAGCACCAAAAGATGGCTCCGGGCAAGGAGCACCTCCGATGGGCGAAGGAAAATCCTATCGTCGCGCCCCCAACCGGTCGTCCGTGCACACGGGCATGTAACGCAGCCCCCGAAGAACAGGGGGTCAGTACGAACTATGTACTGAGTATGTAAAGCATAGAATACTGTGAATAAAATCATAAACGAAAGTAAAGTGTCACACCCCGATCTCACTAGGGTGTGATGGGCACCCGACCCGTGCTTAGGAGCCGAGCGAACCATTTCGACTCTTTCTACGTACTAAATTTTTTTTTGAAATCTCTACGTCAAGTATACATAACAAGGCTACGAAAATATTCTTTTGTTGCTTTAGAATCAAATAAAATATGTAACTATACGAACTTGTATCGTAGTACAAGCGACTCACGAAACCCACGACTGCATGCCTTGCAAAGTCTCTAAACGCCGTAATCGGGACTCGGCACGTGTATTCGACTCGGCTACACTCCGGAGCCAAATGGAGCTTGCCAACTTTGGAACATCTTCTATATTAACCGATCCGTCGAGTGTACTGCGTGGCATGAACGCAGCCCCGAAAGAAAGAGGGTCGGTACGAGCAATGTCGAGTATGTAAGACATGAACGAGTATACAACATAGTAGGTGAGTGTAGAGTATATCATGTAAAGAGTATTACGTACATACGAGATATATCATGGGAAGTGTACGTACATATGGAACATATCACGTGTAAAACGGCACTTTGTGCGAGCAATAGCGTATGGAAACATAGACAGTAGCATAGGATGAAGGAGTAACCTGTACATGTGAGTGCCACTCAGGGCGGAAGCCATGCATGCCTAGCCTTTTCTTTTTCTTTTTCTGAACACGGTGTTTCTTGTTTTTGTACATAGAAAATAGATACTTTTCAGAAAACAGTACTTTTTGCTTGCAGTACGGACGCCGAATTCATCGGCTCTCTCACCCCCTCCCCAACGGTTGTCCCAAATATGTCATAGTATATATATATATCACACAAACGGATACGCGTACGGCTCTCCCATATCCGCGTCCGGCATCCCGCGTCCGGGATGATAAGCCACCCGAATCGGTGGACACGGTTGCCCTCCCCATTCCCCACATATACAATATATACACATACATTCATCAATATCGGGTATTATATACATTATCACATAAACGACATGCATGGGAGCCCAAGGAGAAGCTATAACGCTATCGGAGTGACGTAAGGTCGGTAACCTCCGATTTTATTATGAAATAACCATGGGCGCTTTATCTCACCTTGAAGGAACTAGTAGTAAGGCGAGACAATCATTGAAGGTCAACATTATGAATAAACATGGAATAGAATCATAGCGTGGCATTTCATGTACTTTGGAACCTTTAGACATAAGATCATTCTCGTCATAGTCATCATAGTACCATTCTCATTTTTTTGACATCGTCATAGCCATTGAAAACCATAGCCTTGGCTATTATCGTCATATACCTTTCTTATTCCTGGCATCATTATTATCATCATAGAACTATGATAGTCGTTTTAGTTTAGTAGGACTTTCGATGTTATAAAGCTTGGTTTTTTTAAAGAAAAAAATTGAGTATTTTGGAAAAACACTGGTAAACTTTTAGAGAAGAAAATCATGCGTTGGGGTCGAAGGTTTAGTTAAACAACTACTAATTTGATAGTAGGAACGATAACCAAAAACTTTTATTAGCTATAACATGGAAATAAGCTTAATGTAACAATAAGAAGGGATTTGGGAATAGTGGGCCCGCCTCGGTCGAATGAGGCGGCGTACACAATTTACGTATAATACATTTCATAGTGTTGCTTATGGAAGTCTTAGGGTGATCGGGTCGTATTCTTGCAAGTCCTAGGGTGTTTCGACCTTTCTTTCACTATTCAAGCACTTTTGGTTCAATGCCCTTTGAATGAATAGTAACTATTTTTCAATCTCGGATTTCTAGAATTAGGGAAGTCCCGAGGCGCGAAATCAAGCCTATACGTCTAGGACATGCCAAAGAAAGAAAGTAAGGTCTTACATACCTCTTGCCACCCTTGACCTCTCCAAATTCGCGTTGCAAATCCGCCGAAATCTACAATTTGGTCCTGTTTACCAAGCCTTGGTTAGAAGCCTTTAGAGTTGGATTCTTAAATGAACTTGGCTACCGAAATTTCGGCAAACACTTCCCCTGTAAATATACCATGCCCAAAGTCCAACTCGGCTCATTTTAATCAACAATAGCAATCCGGGAATTCAACCCGGCCAAACTAACAATAATTCCAACAATCTTGCAAACAATACAATAAGCCATTTATATTTATTTTACATGATATTCCAACAACTCAATCAACATACTACTTTTCCCGAGACCTTCTAACTTCAATGAAACAACAACGACATACTTCCTTCTTTAAACTTTAATCACAACAACCCTCTTTTCAATCTTCCAAATAAATTCAATCCATTTTTCTACACATACACTATTCTATTCGACCCATACACACACATGCATATTTTCATGAATTTTCATCCTTTTCTTTACATTACAACAATAACAACAACAACAACAACATGCTACATAAAATCAACCCATCCTTCCATGCACACAACACACTACACGGCCACACCATGCATACACGGCCACATCCATAATTTCTACATTTCATGCTTTCCACTTATTTCCATCATAAAATACATAACAACAACAATTAAAATTCTACATAAGAATTGAATCATCACTTCCATACCATGCAACAACCACACGGCCAACACACCACACTATATATTTTCATAAATTTCATTCACTTTTACACACTACAATATTCTCAAACATCCATAACACATAAAGGAAAATTATTTCTTACTCTTTTTCACTTTGTTCTCCCACTTGGCTAAGGCTTGAGATTGCAACAAAGAGTGACCCTTTTCTTCAAAAATTATACCATGTTGAAGAGGGCCTCCAAATTAGTAGAAATACAACAAAGGAATAATTTTTGGGACAAGATTCCAATGGTGGAATTTTTTGAGGGTTGGCCGAACCCCTCTCCTTTCCACCCTCTTCATCTTTTTTTTTTTTGTGTTCATGCTTTTGTTTTTAATTAAAGGATGACCTCCCATATATATATACTCCCTCACTTTTTCATATTTGCATCCTAGTCCTTCAATTATGATCACATGCCCCCTTTCTTTCTCTTCTAGATTTTTCTTCTTTTTTCTTGATTTTTCTTCTCTTTTCTTGGATTCTCTTACTTGGTCAAAGAAGACCAAGTGTCTTCCTTAATACACTTTGGTCCCTCTCCATTTACACTTTGCCCCTTTTCAAGACTTTTTCTAGTACTTGGTGAAATTACTATTTTACCCCTCGACTTTCCTTATTATTACCATTTTGTCTCTAACCTTCCACATTATTTTCGCGGCCCATTTTGCGAATTTCTCTTCTTGCCCTTAGCCTTTCTCAATATTTCCACAATACCAATATCCATAAATAACATTCCCAACGACTCCGACACTAAATTTGTTTTAGAACATGGTCTTGTCCTTAATTTCTTACCATTATCCCACAACGTCCGAACGTACGAAATACGGGCTATAACATCCTCTCCCCCTTTAGAACATTCGTCCTCGAATGTTCAACTAACCTTATGGGGTCTTGTAGCACTTCGGGGGAGTTCCGTTTCATAGTTGTTCCTCTCCAAGCCCGTTTCTTATCCTTTACCTTATTCTCCTTATAATCGAACTCCTCGGTCTCTCCCCTTTAAGGGGCTCCTTATATGCCGATAGTCCTTTTATGAAGTCTTTGTTGATACCTTATTCCTCGCCTTCCTTCCAATCCCATGTCTCACATATCGGGAACTCTTTACTTTTCACCTTTTTCCGCATCCGATCTCCTTATTTTCCATACTCACTCTCTTTATTTTCCGAATATGGTACACATTTTCATCTCTTTGTATATATATATACATTTACTATCAACTAACCCACAAGGTACTTTCCAACGCTATTCAAGCCTATCCTAATTCCGTGACACACACTTCCCTGTCTCTTTTCCGGACTAATCCACCTCGTCTTACGCGTCCTCTTAAGGTCTCCATCCATCCATATATTCTAGTTTCCCTTAGGTCACTCTTAACTCGTTCATTTGTTCCTTGTATCTCAATTTGTAGAACTTTTGGTTTATTTCCCGGGGTCACCCATCCGAAATTGTTCTCACAGTACGCTTAACCCCGAGACTTTGGTGGAATTTGGTACCTTAACACGATATTTTCGCGTCTACTTCCTCGTATGCCTTTTATTACACGATCAAGGGCAAGTCGAAGTCTCACGACTTCCGAGGCATTTTCGTAACACGTCCTTTTCTTTATAATTACTATTTTGCCCTTTTTCTCCTCTCGATACTCACTTTCTTTGTATATGACTATTTTACGCACGGCGCCCAGCTTAACATAACGGAACAAATATATCCATCCAGTCTTATCTCTTTGACTTCCATATCATCCCTCGCCTCCTTTCCGCCGATACTGGGCGCTTGCAGAAATCAACGGTGAGTATAAGGAATCTTGTTTCCTATGACTTGGCTCTATCGCACGATCTAATGACAGAAAGAAGGTCAATAATTCCTAGATGCCCCGCAGCCTCTTGTTTATAAATGTGGCCGGCTTCACACCCATAAACAGGACTCTACGGACACGACTTTGCAGACAACCCTTGGACCGACCTGCTCTGATACCACTTTGTCACACCCCGATCTCACTAGGGTGTGATGGGCACCCGACCCCGTAACCGGAGCCGAGCGAACCCACTGACTCTTTCTACGTACTAAATTTTTTTTTTGAAATCTCTACGTCAAGTATACATAACAAGGCTACGGAAATATTCTTTTGTTGCTTTAGAATCAAATAAAATATGTAACTATACAGAACTTGTATCGTAGTACAAACTGACTCCTGAAACCCACGACTCTGTCTGCAAAGTCTCTCTACGTAATCGGGACTCTAGCACGTGTATTCGACTCGGCTACACTCCGGGCCAAATGGAGTTTGCCAACTTTGCCGGAACATCTTCTATATTAACTTCGATCCGTCGGGTGTACTGCGTGGCATGAACGCGACCCCCGAAAGAAGAGGGGTCGGTACGAGCAATGTCTTGAGTATGTAAGACATGAACGGTAACAACATAGTAGGAGTACATAGAGTATATCATGTAAAGAGAGTATTCTGTACATACGAGATATATCATGGGAAGCGTATGCGTACATATGGAACATATCACGTGTAAAACGATGCTTTGTGCGGAAGCAATAGCGTATGGAAACATAGACGGTAGCATAGGATGAAGGAGTAACTTTTTGTACATGTGAGTGCCACTCGGGCGGAAGCCATGCATGCCTAGCCTTTTTCTTTTTCTTTTTACGAACACGGTGTTTCTTGTTTTTGTACATAGAAAATAGATACTTTTCGAAAACGATACTTTTTGCTTGCGGTACGTGCGCCGAATTCATCGGCTCTCCCACCCCCCTCCCCACGGTGTCCCAAATATGTCATATATATATATATATCACACAAACGGATGCCGCGTACGGCTCTCCCATATCCGCGTCCGGGCATCCGCGTCCGGATGATAAGCAGTGAATCGGTGGACACGGTTGCCCTCCCCATTCCCCATATACAATATATACACATACATTCATCAATATCAGGTATTATATACATTATCACATAAACGGCATGCATGGGAGCCCAAGGAGAAGCTATAACGCTATCGGAGTGACGTAAGGTCGGTAACCTCCGATTTTTATTATGAAATAACCATGGGCGCTTTATCTCACCTTGAAGGAACTAGTAGTAAGGCGAGACAATCATTGAAGGTCAACATTATGAATAAACATGGAATAGAATCATAGCGTGGCATTTCATGTACTTTGGAACCTTTAGACATAAGATCATTCTCGTCATAGTCATCATAGTACCATTCTCATTTTTTTTGACATCGTCATAGCCATTGAAAACCATAGCCTTGGCTATTATCGTCATATACCTTTCTTATTCCTGGCATCATTATTATCATCATAGAACTATGATAGTCGTTTTAGTTAGTAGGACTTTCGATGTTATAAAGCTTGGTTTTTTTTAAAGAAAAAAATTGAGTATTTTGGAAAAACACTGGTAAACTTTTAGAGAAGAAAATCATGCGTTGGGGTCGAAGGTTTAGTTAAACAACTACTAATTTGATAGTAGGAACGATAACCAAAAACTTTTATTAGCTATAACATGGAAATAAGCTTAATGTAACAATAAGAAGGGATTTGGGAATAGTGGGCCCGCCTCGGTCGAATGAGGCGGCGTACACAATTTACGTATAATACATTTCATAGTGTTGCTTATGGAAGTCTTAGGGTGATCGGGTCGTATTCTTGCAAGTCCTAGGGTGTTTCGACCTTTCTTTCACTATTCAAGCACTTTTGATTCAATGCCATTGAATGAATAGTAACTATTTTTCAATCTCGGATTTCTAGAATTAGGAAGTCCCCGAGGCGCGAAATCAAGCCTATACGTCTAGGACATGCCAAAGAAAGAAAGTAAGGTCTTACATACCTCTTGCCACCCTTGGCCTCTCCAAGTTCGCGTTGCAAATCCGCCGAAATCTACAATTTGGTCCTGTTTACCAAGCCTTGGTTAGAAGCCTTTAGAGTTGGATTCTTAAATGAACTTGGCTACCGAAATTTCGGCAGCACTTCCCCTGTAAATATACCATGCCCAAAGTCCAACTCGGCTCATTTTAATCAACAATAGCAATCCGGGAATTCAACCCGGCCAAACTAACAATAATTCCAACAATCTTGCAAACAATACAATAAGCCATTTATATTTATTTTACATGATATTCCAACAACTCAATCAACATACTACTTTTCCGAGACCTTACTAACTTCAATGAAACAACAACGACATACTTCCTTCTTTAAACTTTAATCACAACAACCCTCTTTTCAATCTTCCAAATAAATTCAATCCATTTTTCTACACATACACTATTCTATTCGGCCATACACACACATGCATATTTTCATGAATTTTCATCCTTTTCTTTACATTACAACAATAACAACAACAACAACAACATGCTACATAAAATCAACCCATCCTTCCATGCACACAACACACTACACGGCCACACCATGCATACACGGCCACATCCATAATTTCTACATTTCATGCTTTCCACTTATTTCCATCATAAAATACATAACAACAACAATTAAAATTCTACATAAGAATTGAATCATCACTTCCATACCATGCAACAACCACACGGCCAACACACCACACTATATATTTTCATAAATTTCATTCACTTTTACACACTACAATATTCTCAAACATCCATAACACATAAAGGAAAATTATTTCTTACTCTTTTTCACTTTGTTCTCCCACTTGGCTAAGGCTTGAGATTGCAACAAAGAGTGACCCTTTTCTTCCAAAAATTATACCATGTTGAAGAGGGCCTCCAAATTAGTAGAAATACAACAAAGGAATAATTTTTGGGACAAGATTCCAATGGTGGAATTTTTTGAGGGTTGGCCGAACCCCTCTCCTTTCCACCCTCTTCATCTTTTTTTTTTTTTTTTTTTTGTGTTCATGCTTTTGTTTTTAATTAAAGGATGACCTCCTATATATATATACTCCCTCACTTTTTCATATTTGCATCCTAGTCCTTCAATTATGATCACATGCCCCTTTCTTTCTCTTCTAGATTTTTCTTCTTTTTTCTTGATTTTTCTTCTCTTTTCTTGGATTCTCTTACTTGGTCAAAGAAGACCAAGTGTCTTCCTTAATACACTTTGGTCCCTCTCCATTTACACTTTGCCCCTTTTCAAGACTTTTTCTAGTACTTGGTGAAATTACTATTTTACCCCTCGACTTTCCTTATTATTACCATTTTGTCTCTAACCTTCCACATTATTTTCGCGGCCCATTTTGCGAATTTCTCTTCTTGCCCTTAGCCTTTCTCAATATTTCCACAATACCAATATCCATAAATAACATTCCCAACGACTCCGACACTAAATTTGTTTTAGAACATGGTCTTGTCCTTAATTTCTTACCATTATCCCACAACGTCCGAACGTACGAAATACGGGCTATAACATAAAGTCCAGAAAGCAGGTACAGAAAATAAGCACGATGTACAGAATATCAAAGAAAAACATGCATGCAAGAACGGTGTCCGGCCCCTTGCGGGACCCGGGGAACGTGGTCGCCACTCTACGATACTGGCGCCACACACATCATACTTCGGAAGATTTGCTCTGTCTCTCCGACACACATCATAATATCAAAGTACACATATATGCAAATATGGTTCGAGAACCAAACACATCATACTTCGTAAACACATCATACTTCGGAGTTTATATACGGTGCCGGCCCTCGAAGCGAAGCTCGGGAACCGTGCGCACGATATAAATCGGCACGGGACTCGGTGATGGAAGTAGACTCCATGCACGAGCAGAAAATGAGAAACTATATGCAAATATAAAACATACTTTAAGACTCAACGAAATATTTGAAACGGAACATACCTGGGATGAAGTCGAAGGTCAAATCGGACTGCGCAAGGAAGGCCTCGGGAAGCGTGCACATATCTCGAGTCAACCCGAGGTGGCGTACGGAAGTCATAATCCTTAACTACTCTAAAATTATCTACAAATGTTTCAAGGCAATCCGGTTTCGTTTATGAAGTTATAGGTGTTTAAACTAGTTTCCTAACAAAGCATAGGGTGCCTAATTCAATTCCATTGAATGAAAAAGGGGAAAATTGAGGCGCGGATTTCGGAAGGTAAAGTCGTCCCTGAGGCTCGTATCAAAACTTATCATGACTATGACATGCCAAAAGAAAGATAGGGTGAGCTTCACATACCTTTTTAAGCTTCTTATGCCATTCCAAGATCAAATCCCAAACTCTCCAAAATCTACATTTGGTCACAATTACCAAACATTAGTCATGGATGCTTAAGAGTCCCCTTCTTCCAAATTATCATTTTGGCTACCGAAATTTCGGCAGCACTTCCTCTGTAAATACACCATACCACCAAGTTCAACTTGGCCAATTTCAACAACAAACCCGAGAATGAAACTCGGCCAACATTATTACAAGCAATGCCAACAATTATTCCCAATAATGCTTACAATATTCACAATGATTCCATAGTACCCGAAATCTTCAACAAAGACGTAATCACACACTTTTTCTTGTTCTAAATTCATAAATCATATCAACAACCACTCATGATCAACATCATTCATGCAATGTAAGAATTTAAGCTAATGTCACCTTACTTCTTCAACATCCCAATAACGATTACAACTTCGTTCCAAACTATCAAACTTGCATTTTTCATCATAGAATCCATGATAACAACAACTAAAATATCAAATAGAATTAAATTATCATGTCTTGTCAAACCACACCTCATTTGGCCACATCACAACATGCATAATCTCATGTTCTTCATCCATTTTACATTATGGAATTCACAACACAACAACCAAGACGTTCTAAATAAAATTAATTCATCACTTCCACCTACACTACTATATTCGGCCACCTCCCACATTCACAACTTCAATTAAAATCATCAAACTTTCATTTCCAATATAGAGTCCATAATAACCACAACTAGAATACTACATAAAACTTGATTAATTTTGCCTACACAATTCATGCATACACGGCCACATGCATATACACACAACCACCATGCAAACTTCCCTATTTTCATGAATTCTATCCATTTCTACCTACTACAATGTAAACAAACTCTTCATAATATATAAAATGGGATTAAATCTCACCTCTCCTCCTTAACTTCTTCACTTGTCCAAGATGTGAAATCGTCGAAACGAACGTCCTATCTTCCGAAATAATTATACCACGTTGTAGAGGACCCTTGAATTAGTATAAATACATGAAGAAAAGAATTTTTGGGACAAGATTCCATGGGGGAAAATTCCCCCCTCTTGGCCGAACCCCTTCTTTCTCCCTCTCTTATTTTTTTTTCTTGTTCATTCAAGTGGAGTGATGAATAATTCATCACTCCTCATATATATATATATATATATATCCATGTGAGCATGTGAGGGGGACATGCCTCTCTTTTCTTTTCATTTTTCTTTTCTTTCTCTAGAATTTTCTTTATTTTTCTTGATTTTTCCATCATGGTCAAAGAAGACCAATGTCTTCTTTTTGTACACTTTAGTCCCCAAAATAATGTGGGCATATACTTATGCCACATGACCAACATGAGAGTTTTCAAGAATTTTCTTGAGCATTGTGAAATTACCATTTTGCCCCTTGACTTCCACATTATTTCCATGATGTCACTTTGCAAATTTCCCTTCTTACCCTTAACCTTTTTTAATATTTCCGTCCAATAATATTCATAAATAATATTCGCCAACACATTGTTCACCAAAATAATTTTGGAAATAGTTTTACCTTTAACCTCTCGCAATTATTCCGAGTTATCCGAACGTACAAAATACGGGCTATAACATTAAGATTCATGGATTGTAAAAGAATACATGAAATGGGTTAGATATGGAGGAATAGTGTCATCTTGAAATAGTAGTTGGATTGAATCATGGAAATGGATGTGTCAATGTTATGAATGAGTTATAAATGACATTTAGAACATGGAATAAGTATTGGATATGAAAGAATACGACGATGGACTTTTAGTCATAATTATGGAAAAATTGAAGTGAAATTATGAGATGCGGATCGTGTGAATAAATGACGATTGTTGTTAGTGATATCATGATGATTATTATGAATGTTGGGAGTTGATATGGAATATGGCGGAAAAGTAGTATAAACAAAGGAAACGCTGTCCGATTTTCTTTAGCCTTAAGAAATACGTTCTTGTAATTGATTAGCTAATGTTGATACGAATTCCATTGAAGGTAAACGAGTGCATTAAAGGAGAATGAGCAAGCGATAGAATAGCTAAACGACGAAGGTATGTAAGGCTCAACCTTTCTTTCTAAGGCATGATCCTATGGTATGAATTCTCCTAGTTTCCTATGATCTCTCTACCTATATGTATGTGTTGGAAATGATGAGTCTATGTTATAAAGAGCTCACATGAAATAAAATGAGAGGTATGACATGAATGTGACGATGAGCCGAGTCTAGAGATCCTAAAGTTGCGATGCAAGATTTCTATAAGCTAATGACCTTCGTATGACTCCTTGCTATTAATCCTTGTTGATACACTTATCTTATGATGATTAGTCTCTTTCCTTTCAAGGCATGACTTTTCCTCCATCCCCACGAGTTTCCTAAATTCCAAAGAACTAAGGGCCTACGCTATAAATAGCCATACGAGAGAAAAGATGAGAGATATATATTATGAGCATGATAGTAATAATGATGAGCCTATGACTATAGGGAGCTATACGTGTATAAGATCAAGAAAAGGGAAAAGGCACTAGTATGATAATTGACGATGATAAGTAAGGTCTAAAGAGTCCTAGGATGAAAAACGACAACCACGAAGTCAAGCCCTAAGTATGGTTCCATTAGTGTTCCTTCTCATATACGCTCGCCTTAGAATAGTAATCCCTTGAGCGAGGCATGATGATCCTATTACTCCATAACATCATCGGGGTTCCACGACCTTACGTCACCCGACACATGACTATAGACGCTTATGAACTCCAAGATACGATGTGATGATATATGCATGTATGTGTGTATGTAATGATACAAAATTATGATAGAGCCACGATATGCTTATAGACAGTTAATGGTTGCAAATCTATAAAATGTATGACGATGAGTATATGGTGTATAGATATATATATATGTGCATTGACGACGTTAAATTAAAATAAAGCCATAATATGTCTATGAAATGTGTAGTAACGATAAGCATATGTTATGTATATTGGCAAATGCATGGTATGTTATATGTATGGACTACGGAATATGCTCGGTTGGAATCGGAGGCGGTGGTGGGGCAAACCCAGTGGTGGGGCAAACCCAATGGTGGGGCAAACCCAATGATGACGTAAAATTCCACATTGGTTTAGGCTAATCCCACATTGGTTTAGGCGAATCCTACATTGGTTTAGGCTAATCCCACATCGGTTAATGGCATCTCATGTGACCGGTCACGATGTTACGATGGGCTACAGTATGGTTATGGTTATTATATTATTTTTGGATCGGGCCGTACATTCCTCGGCATTCGGTTAGCATCAGTTTATATGGTATGATATGATGATGCATATACGATAATGTATGTCCTATGTGATAACGTATGTATGATAAGACAAGGTACGCCACGGTAGCTTATATGATATGCTATATGTAAAATACGTGCCACAGGTGTTCGACGAAGTTATATCCTCGCTTCCATGTGCCTTTATGATTTCCCTATTATATTTATTTCATTCATGCCTTACATACTCGGTACAATATTCGTGCGACGTCCTTTTCTTCGGGACGCCGTGTTCATGCCTGGTAGACAAACAGACGGTGCGGGGCCGTAGGAGTTATCAGCAGATTTACAGAAGCCCTCCTCTTCTCCGGAGGTGCTATTTTGAGTCATCATTTTTGTGTATATATTTTGGGCATGACGGGGTCCTGTCCCGTCCATATGTTTAGTACTCTAGTAGAGGCTCGTAGATACGTATGCGTGGGTAGTATGGTCCCATAGACTTCATGTGTATGTAAGTATATGCATATTATTATTTTGATAGCCTAAAGGGCCTATGTTTATATAAGTAAGTATGTTCTAAAGGAAAAATCGTTTTCTATGATTATTAATAATATGATTGTGAAAGAAGGAAGAATAAGACATAGAATGAGTGGTGCTCGGTGGTCAACCTCGGGTACCAGTCGCGGCCCGTAGTTCGGGTCGTGACACATTAAACTCTCATTTCCAACATTGAATTCATAACGACAACTACCAAGATACTAATTAACATTAATCCATTCCTCGTCACATAATATGGCCCATTTTCGGCCAACACTACATATATACATATTGATGATTCTCATCCATTTCTTCACTCTACAACACTCACAACATGCTAACTAGACTTTAATTCATTGTTTCAACACAACATAACACAACACACACACGGCCATACACTACACACACAACCTCAACTCCAACATGCCATATCTCATGATTTTCATCCATTTAATCATACTACAACATGCATACAACCTTTATAACACATAAAACAAGATCAAATCTTACCTTTCTTCTTCAACTTCACAAATAAGCTAGAGTTTGCGATCTACACAACGGATGGTTTGATGACCCAAACAACACTTCCACGTTACTTAGGGACCTCCAATTAGTGGATTTGCATCAAAGAAATATTTTTGGGATGGCTAATTTTTGACTTGGTTTTGCAAGGTCTTGGCCGAATGGTTGAAGCTTGTTCTTCAACTTCTTGATTTTTTTTCTAAGTGTAAAATGAGGATAGATGACTTAGGAGTCATCTTTTAAGCTTTCATATAAGACTTGTACATGTGTCCATGGCCCACACATGTGTTGGACCAATTAAATTTGTCCACAAAATGTGTGGGACCATTCCAAGGGTACACGGCCAAAGGGCCTATTTTTGCATGATTTGCAACTTTCACTTATTCCATTTTTGGTCCCAAATTTTCCTAGTTGTTCCATGCCAACAAATTCATGAACAAATTAGGTCTCAAAACAAAATCGAAGGTCAAACGTCCCGACTTCATATCCCGGAATAGTTTTGTCCCTAACTTATCATAGTTAACCCGAATTGTCCCAATGTACGAAATACAGGATATAACAGAAAATTAGGACATTGGGCTACTAACTCCGCTATATCCTTCTTTATTCCATCCCACCAATAAACCTCTTTAATGTCGCGGTACATCTTTTTCTACCCGGGATGGATAGAATAGCGGGAGCAATGAGCCTCCGCCATAATTTTCTGACGTAACTCCGCAACATCGGGAACACACAACCTGCCACGATACCTGAGGACTCCCTCTTGAGTAACCCCGAATGGTGATTTCTTCCTTTGCGGAGCTGTATCCTTGTAATGGGTCAATGAAGGGTCTTCATACTGGCATCGTTTCACCTCGGCTACTAAGGATGATGTTGATATTATCTGAATAGTAACTCCGGCATCTCCTGAATCTACAACTTAGACCCCTAAATTGGCTAAGCTGAAGAAGCTCATGAGCCAGCTCCCTTTTTCCAGCCCATAGGTATGCTAAGCTACCCATAGATTTGCAGTTGAAGGCATCTGCTGCCACATTTGCTTTCCCCGAGTGGTACAAAATATCAACATCATAATCTTTTCGCAATTCTAACCACCGCCTTTGCCGCAAGTTTAGCTCCTTCTGCTTGAAGATGTACTGAAGACTCTTAGGGTCTGTATAGATATCCACATGAACTCCATATAGGTAATGTCTCTAGATTTTAAGTGCATGAATCACGGCTGCTAACTCTAGGTCATGAGTTGGGTAGTTCTTCTCGTGCTTCTTGAGCTGTCTAGAAGCGTAAGCAATCAGTTTATCGTGCTGCATCAACACACAACCTAATTCGACCCTTGAAGCATCACAATAGACAGCATAGCCCTCAGATCCCTCTGGAAGTGCTAAAACTGGTCTTTGAAGTCAACCTATCCTTTAATTCTTGAACACTCCGCTCGCAAGCATTTGTCCATTGGAACTTGGCTGCCTTCTGGGTCAACTTCTTCAACGGGGCAGAAAGAGAAGAGAAGCCCTCTACAAATCTTCTGTAATACCTGCTAAACCCAAGAAACTACGAACCTCTGTCGGCGTCGTAGGTCGAGGCCAAGTCTTCACAGCCTCTATCTTTTGAGTATCCACTTTGATGCCTTCGTCTGAAACAATATGCCCTAGAAAAGACACAGAGTTTAGCCAAAATTCACATTTGAAGAATTTCGCATACAACTTCTACCCCTGAAGGACCCTGAGTACCGCACGCAGGTGATCTGCATGCTCAGTCTCCAATTATTACACCTCGTAGTTTAGACCCCTGTTAGGTGTTAGCTATTTAACTGCAGACGCCGGAGTTATTATCGAGAAGATGCAAGATCATAGGTGCTCGTTTTACAATTATACGGGTCCAAGTTCGCATAACAGGTTATGGAAGGACTGGAAAACAAGTGAACTAAGGAGATTAAGCTTCCGAGGCTTCGAAGGAAAGTTGGGCAAGGTTTGGTACGGAAGTTTTTATCTAACCGGGAGAAAGAATAACTCTTAGTATAATAAGAATTTTGGAGTGGAATAAAAGTCTAAAGTGAAGTTCGGGAAGTCTAGTCTCCAACGCAACAAGCCGCTCCTCAATAGGACATCGGGGTAAGGAGATAGGGATGTCACAAGTCAGGCTGGCGGACCAGAAAAATGGTCTGCGCGAACGCGCCGGGGAGTGGCGCGAACGTGCTGAAGGCCAAGGGCCAACACAGCGCGAATGCGCCACCACGAGGCGCGAACGCGCTGAGTAATTTTAAGGATCGAGTTCGGGATGAAGGTTATATTATAAGATTGTAATAATAATAGTACACATATGATATTTGGAGACCATATGGTGTAAAGTAGTTCTTATGTCACTTATCGAAAAGCTCTCGTTGCTGTAAGCCAAGTGGGGCCCACACACCGGGGTTTCATAAAGGACATATGAAGAGACATATGGGTAGTACACGGAAAGTTGAGCAAGTCTTAAGAAGGACCCTTAAGCCAAATATGGCCATAGGCCCTCCAAAATGACGATTTAAGGAAACATTTTCGGAGGATCTGAGTTGGAGGGGCAAAAACGATATTTTAAGTTTGGAATCTGGTAAAACACAAAGAATGAAAGTTGTAGATAATTGAAAGATATTTTCAACCATATGTCGTGGGCCCTCACACAATATCAGGATCAAGAGTTATGGCCTTTTTACTGAACAAAGGTGCAGGCAGAAAAAAATAGACCAGCGCGAACGCGCCCCCTTTGGGCGCGTTCGCGCTGAAGGAAATATAGGTCGGTCCAGGCAGAACCTGGACTGTTCTGTAAAAGGGGGAGGACCCCTATTTTTCAACCAAAGACCCCCAAAAATATCCCAAACTCTCTGGAAAATTCCCCAATCTTCTCACACCAACATTTAACCCCAACCAGGTATAATTTCCAAATTCCGATCCGGATAACGTATAGTTATCGTTGCAGAATCGTATAGTGGTGTGTTGTGGCCTAAAATTAGGGTGGAAAACTGAAGATACAACAATATTAACGAGAGAAAGGTATGGATCTCTTCCTATTTATGTTGATATTAGCTTATTTACAACGGTAGAACGGTTAAATGGTTGTATAGTGAGCTGATTAGTTATGGAAGTTGGGAAACAGCGTGTGGGCTGTTCTATGGAATACTTTGATATGGGAAATGATATTATTGATGTTGGTATTGTTGTTGTTTTTTTTGGTTGATGAACTAAGAATTCGGTCTAGGCACATAAACAGGGGAATCGCCGATTTTCGATAGAACATAAAATAGTTTAAATTGGAACTTGAGATAAGTGTGTGATAAGGATACTAACATTAGTGTGAATCCTCTCGAATGTAGATTTACGAGCTCGGGCAGATAAACATAGCCAATAGGAGGTCGAGCAGGTATGTTAAGGCCCGTCCCTTTCTTTCAAAGGCATGACTCCTATATTGTGATATCATAAATGTTTCCATAATATCCTTAGTATCAAAGTTGGAAGTCCTTGACTCAAAGGAATGGCTCCTTTTTCTAATAATCCATACATGTTTTCTAAATGCCCGTACTTTCCAAACCAAAGGTTTACGATTATATGAACCCTTATGATAACAACGATGAGCATGTTTTCATATGATGACAATGATGTCAAAGAGGAGAATATTTCTATGATGATTATGAAGAGAACGATTTCGTATCTAAAGGATTCCAAGTTATGATTTCAATGACGATATAAGAATGTTGAGCTATTTCTTGATTCCTCAAGTTGATTCATAAATGATGGCTATTTTTAAAGATTCCAAAGTATACGAATTGACGCCTTATGAGATTTATGATCTTAATCTACATTTTCCCTTGATGTTATTATTCATTGATAGTCTCGCCTTATAATGCTAGTCCCTTCAAGGTGAGACACGACGATCATAATTATTCCATAATACAATCGGAGGTTATCGACCTTACGTCACTCTGATGGAGTTATAGCTTTTGTTTGGGCTCTCATGCATGCTTATATGGTGATGATTACACCGTTCCTATACGGACGGGCAGCACCACTACGCTGGGCGTAGTGGGCGGCTTATGAAAGATTACACCGTGCCTATATGGCCGGGCAGCACCACTACGCTGGGCGTAGTGGGCGGCTTATGTAAGATTACACCGTGTCTATATGGCACGGGCAGCGCCACTAGTGGACGGCGTGAGATAATTACCCCGGACGCGGGAGGCCCGGACGCGGGCTAATGATGTTATTTGATTCAGACAGTTATGTATGAATGTGTAATATGTTAAAAGGTAAAGGCGAGCATGCATGATTCTGCCTTAAGAGGCAAGTAGTTACAGTTGTACTCTCTTCTTATGTCTTCTATACTTCCTTATATGTTATCATACATGCCTTACATACTCAGTACTCTATTCGTACTGATGTCCTTTCTTTTATGGACGCTGCGTTCATGCCCGCAGGTAAGCAGGTTGAGGCGTCTGATCCTTAGGGGTTCCATCAGCGGCATCTTAAGAGTGCTCTAGTTGTCTCGGAGCTACAGCTTATTGGTACTACTTTTGTGTACATATTTGGGCACGGTGGAATCTGGCCCCTACTTGTGAATATATGTATCTTATTTAGAGGCTCGTAGATAGACGTGTACAGCCAGATGTTTCGCAGTCTTGTTCGTCCTTGTGGTTGTATAATATTTTGGTAACGCTTACTGACACTCGTTTACTAGTATGCTATTGATGATTGTGTTGAGTAAAATATGATTATTTCATCCATAGGGCCTACTCAGTAGTAAGAATGGAATACGAGATAAGAGGTGCCCGGTATGGTAATATCGGGTACCCGTCACGGCCTCTAGTGGGGTCGTGACACCGATCGGGAATAAACCAGAATGTCGTCTATAAACACAATCCAGGATGGGTCGGAATACACGATTCATCAGGTCCATGAATATAGCTGGAGCATTAGTCAACCCGAAAGACATAACAAGGAACTCAAAATGACCATATCTAGGCCTAAATGCTGTCGTCCGAATGTCCTTACCTCTGATCCTGACCTGGCGGCATCCCGATCTCAAGTCTATCTTCGAGAAATATCGAGCACCCTGCAGTTGATCAAATAAATCATCTATCCTCGGAAGTGGGTACTTATTCTTAATCGCACCTTATTCAACTGTCTATAGCCTATACACATCTATAGCGAAATGTCATTCTTTCTTACGAACAAAACTGGGGCTCCCTACGGTGACGTACTAGGTACGATAAAGCCCTTCTCTAATAGATCCTTCAGCTTGTTCCTTCAATTCCTTGACTCGGCGGGGGCCATCCTATAAGGAGGGATGGATATCGGGCGAGTATCCGATAAGTACATCTATAGCGAAGTCAATTTCTCGCTCTGGTGGGAGACTTGGAAGCTCATCTGGGAACACGTCTGGGAACTCATTAACTACAGGAATGGACTGAAGGGTTGGTGGTTTTGCTTCTATATCCTGGACTCGAACTATATGATAGATACATCCCTTTGAAATCATCTTTTTCACCTTGAGATAGGAAATAAACCTACCTTTCGGCGAAGCCGTATTGCCTTTCTATTCCAAAACCGATTCCCTCGGGAAGTGGAGCGTAACAGTCTTCATCCAACACCTCACATTAGCGTAAACAGAAGCTAACCAATCGATCCCCATGATAACGTCAAAGTCAACCATCTGCAACTCTATAAAATCTACTATGGTCCGACGACCACAAACAACTACCAAACACCCGCGATAAATCTTTCTAGCAATAACAGGTTCACCAACAGGTGTGGACACAAAAAATGGCTTATTCAACAACTCTGGCGCTATGCCGAATTTTCCCGCAATAAGTGGAGTGACATAGGATAAATTGGAAACCGGATCTATCAACGCGTAAACGTCATATATTTTCTTTAGCCTGAAAACGTTAAGTAATAAAAGACCGAAAAGGTATGTTAAGGCTGTTCCTTCTTTTCTTGGCATGTTTCTGATACTCTCAAATTACACCTATTAATGGTATAACGCGGACGTTGTCAAATATAGTAACCCAACAAGGTTGAAGGTCGAATCAACGAGGGAATAGGGTGTGAAAAAGGGTACTAAATTCGTAGAATGCTATGTTTAAGTCTAATGTCTTAATCCGATGAGTTTGGTAAAAGTTGGGTTTTGAGTAACTAAACGCTAAATATTGCTTTGGTTGTGAATTTATGGTAAAAGAAACTAAGGTTGTATCCCCGTTAGATAGAGTGTATGATCATGGGCATTGATCTTGATATACTTCTAATGAATCATTATATGAATGCACTTAATCTCTATATGAATCTCTACTATTTCCCAATAAATAAAGACTGATAAATCATGCCAAGTAAATTCTTCTTATTCCTAAGTGAATTTATTAAACAAAGTTTAAAGCTTTGAGTTCTTGTTGTTTATTCTTACCAACCCTAACTATTTTCCCAAATAAATCAAGGTTTATGGCTTCAATTAATGTTTGCAACCATTAATTATGAATAAAGAATGAAGAATAACCAAACCCTAATAATTCATTATGTGTATATCAATCACAACCCAATCACAAAACACCCATCAATTGGGTTCACAACCCTAGTAAGGAAATTAGCTACTCGTGACAAAGAACAAGAAACAAGAAATTGAAGAATTCATAATTGCTTACTTTGGAATGAAAGAGAAATTGAGAATACTTGAATTGTTGTTTGAACCTTCAAAAACTAGAGAGTATTTCATGTTCTAAGTCAAAAACTAAAAATGTGAGAACTAACTATAATTAAAACCCTAAAATGACTATTTATAGGTTCTGAAAACGTGAAAGTTGTAGATTTGCAGTTTGGTCCCCGTCGATACGAAATACGATCCGTAAAGTGGTTTACGGACCGTAAAGCTGTTTACGCCGTAATTACTTCAGTTTGATCAACTTTGTTCTTCGAAATACGGACCGTAAATTGGTTTACGATCCGTAAGTGCGCCAGTGCGTCTTTCAACTTCCAAAAACTCCGACTTTCGATGCCCACATGGTTAAATACGCCTTGAAATACGGACGTAAAGTGGAATACGGTCCGTAAAAGTTGTTCGTAAATCACCATGTCTCGGCGACATTCCGTTTTCCTTATGCTTTAATACGGCCATGG
>NC_081343.1:20737799-20743739 GCF_029784015.1 Lycium ferocissimum
AATTAATTCATTGCCTCCACACAACATCACACACACGGCCAACTCCTACTTATTCGGCCACACTTCAACAATACATATTTCATGAATTCCATTTATTTCTACATACTTCAACATGCATGAATCATCTATAGCACAAATAAAAGAGATTGAATACATACCTCTTATACTTGATTTTCCAACTTTGGCTAAGGTTATGAAACCTTCCAAGAGGACGTTTTATTTGCTCCAACGCTCATACCATGTCGTAGAGAACCTTCAAATTAGTGGAAATACTTGAAGAAAATTATTTTTGATCCACTCCTTCAAGGCTTCTTCTTCTTTTTTTTTTTCTCTCCTCTCTTTGGCCGTCCCCTCCTCTCTTTCTTTCTTCAACTTTTCTTTCTTATTTCTTCAACAAAAAGATGACTCCAAATATATATATATATACACGTCTTCCACTACTTTCCATATTTATTATTTAGCCCCTCACTTAAGGAAATTTTAGCACCTAGCCCTTTTCTTTATTTTCTCTAGAATTTTCTTGAAATTCCATGGCAAAGATGACTTACTTGTCATCTTTCTTTTTTTTTTTTTTTTTCCTCACATGGTCAATATGACCTTTTTGGAACATTCAAGAGACTCATGTGAAATTCCCGTTTTACCCCCCGACTTTTCTCAATATTACCATTTTGTCCCTGACCTTCCGCATTATTTCCACGGCCCATTTTGCAAATTTCTCTTCTTGCCCCTAGCCTTTCTCAATATTTCCGTCCAATAATATTCATAAATAATATTCATAACCAACTTATGCACTAAAATAATTTTGAAAATGGTCTCGCCCTTAACTTTCCCCGACGACTTTGAAATATCCAAACGTACAAAATCGGCTATAACGGTTCCATAGCAATATATATATATATATATATATATATATATATATATATATATATATATATATATATATATATATATATATATATACGTTCTCATGCTAATATAATATATTTATGAATCGGTACATTCCGCACCACTATTATGTTATATATGTATATGAGAAATGTTTTCTTTTGAAAGCTTAGCATGCATGGTTTCGCCTTATGAGGCAATCGGATGTACAAGTTATCTTTATCTCTGTTATGTTCTATATTTCTTATTATGTTGTTATTCGCCTTACATACTCGGTACATAATCGTTCGTGCGGCGTCCTTAACTTGTGGATGCTTGCGTTCATGCCCGCAGTAGCGGTAGACGGATTTGACCCATATCGCTTCACGAAATGAATTTCAGGAGCGCTCCACTTACTTCGGAGCTGTAGTCTATTGGTATCGGTCTTCATGGTCACTTGTATTCTATGTAGAGGCTCATAGACATGTATGTACAGTTAGACGTTTCATAACCCTACCAGTTCATATCGTTGTGTAACATTTTAGTAGCCTTGACGGCTGGTGATGGTGGACATAATTGTTGAAGATTATACAGAGCTGTGTCGTTATGTTGTGATATATGTCCTTACAGATTATGATACCCATGAGCTATCTTTATTGTCCATCCAAAAATGTTTATGAGATGTATGGTTGGAGGTGCTCGGTATGTTAGCTCCGGGTGCCCGTCATGTCCCTCTGGTTGGGTCGTGATAATACCGATGCAATAACATGTCTCTTCTGTCTCTCTGTGAACTCAAGGACATAAGAAGGGAATATAGCCCCTCAGAAAGAATAATAGAACACTCGAAAATCATGTAACAATATGACAAGCTCTACTTAGACAATTTCTGGTCACAAGGTTATTACGCTCTTGCCTTATATGGAATCATACCAAGAAAAGAAGGAACAGCCTTAACATACCTTTTCGGTCTCTCTACTACTTAAGGCTTATCCTTCCAAGCTCGTAAATCTACATTCAAGAGGATTCATACTATTATTAGGCTTATCATCATATGCTTATCTTGAGCCTTCAAATTAAATTCTCTTATAATCCGCCGAAATTCGGACAAAGATCTCTCCGGTTTATATCCCTATCCCGAAATCTCAATACCAACAACCAACAATAACAACAACAACACTAATATCAACAACATCATCATCAATACTAAAATACTCCATAAAACATCCCACACGATGTTTATCCGATTTCTCAACCAACAATTGCATTATACGATCATTTAATAGTTCTATCCCAGTAAATAAACCTAAATCAATGTCAATAAGGTAAGATTCATACCTTGTTCCCACTAGAACAACAATTTCTTTAATATCCGCCTTGAATCCAAGCCAAGATTCCTCGCAATACGATATTATAATTGCAACTATACGCTGTCTGAACCTAAATCCGGAGATTCCACTTGATTTGGACTAAGCTTTTATGGGTGGAAGTTGGGGAAAGATTCCAGAAAGTTTGGGAGAGTTTTTGGGGTGTTTGGATGAAAACATAAGGGGGTAAATCCCCTTTTGTAATGTTCTAGAGTCGGTTTGCATCGACCTAGAATTTGCTCAGTCGGTTCGCGCCACCTTGGGGCCCGTTCGCGCTGAGTTATCCCTTGCTCCTCTACGCGTTCGCGCTACCTCCAGGAGCATTCACGCAGAGTTAATCTCCGTACTGGCAGTCCATCTTAAAATGCTTATAACGTTTGATTCTGATGTCGGATCGACGCGCTGTTTGTTGCGTTGGAAACTAGACTTTCTGAACTTCAATTTAGGCTTTTGTTTCACGTCAAAACTCCTGATATAATAGGAGATATTCCTTTCTTAATTTTGACTAAAATTGTCGTACAAACCTTGCCCAACTTTTCTGCAATGTTCCAAAACTTAGTTTCCTTGATTCACTTGTTCTCCAATCCTTCCATAACCTATTACATGAACTTAAACCCTTATAACCATAAGATAGGTGCATATAATCTCATATATCCTAGACAATAACTCCAGTTTGTACAATTGGACAACTATCACCTAACGAATCTCAACGTATAAAGCTACGAGGTGTAACACCAAGATTCTAGAAGTTCAATTCTACTCCCCAATTGCCAAATTAGCTCAAGTATTGATCAGTTTCATCATTCAAGTCAAAACCTCTAATCTATCTATATAGAATAGGATAGGCAAAAGAAGGATAGGATGACAAGTGTCATCACCACAAAAATCAGAATTTAAAAATATAAAATAAATAATAAATAAAACTGCAAGGATCAAATTGATCAGCAAAGAAATAAATAAAAAAAATAAGATAATTGCAAATTCAAAAACCTCTACAACAAATTAGATTACTGCACACCATATTGTCAAGTTATTAACATTACGCGCAGATGGCTTTCTCTCTCACTTCTCCTTTTCTTTCTTTTCCTCCATACTTACGGTTTCCTTGCGGCTGCATTCCAACCTCCAATTTGCCCAGGTAAGTTAACCATTTTTTTTTGGGTATGTTCTATTTGTTGTTGCATTTCATATTAACACATGTATAAACTGTAAATGATACAAATATGTTTCAGATACAGATGTGTTTATAAATTTGTGGGGGGTAAGACAGGATTTCGAGGACGAAATGGGCTATTTGAAGGTTTTATTATGGGATGAAATTGGTTATTTATTTGTTTCCGTTCTACTGTGGAGGTCTTCTTTCTTTTGCACATAACATATTTGATGAAAGTCCTGTTCAGACACTCAAATGAAACCAACTTATTCATCGCTTTCAATTTCTACTTTGCTTCAACTCTAGTCACACTAGAAATAGAGTAAATCAATCATCAAACAATAATCAACAATTTCAGTTTCAATGCCATTTGAAAATAGAGAATAAATCAACAGTCCACAGATCAAACCAAGTTCAGTTTGTTGTTGTCTGGGGTTTCAGCGACGACATTTGTATTCTATGTTTGCAACAGAAATTCTAATGCCATACAGATTCCTATTACTCCTATCAATCGCAATATTTATCATACCAGGTAAACTTTTGAGTTCTTATTTTATTTATTTTTCTTTTTGAATTTAATTCTGTGATCCAATTTGGGTAGTAATTTGTGATAGTTTGTGCTGAAGGTTTATAACAATTTGTGGTAAAAAGGACTCAAGAATGATGTTTATTGATGTAATAAGTAGGTCAGCACATTAATTACTTAGAGTTTAAAACAAACATTTATGGATATCAGTTTCATTAAGGTTATGCGATTATTTCAATTTGATAGAACTATATTAAGAAAGGTGATGTCTTTCTTCATTCTTTTTGTATCAGTGTTCTGTTTTTAGATGGTGGCTATGAGGCGGTGAAGAAGGAGAGGCAACTAAGGGGCTGACAATAATGGCTTAAAGACAGTGGAGTTTTGTGGTCGTTGTTCAGTGAACGAGGGACAACTGGGTTATTTTGGTGAAGAAGATGAATAAGTGGCTGAATTCCGATCTTCATTGTAGCCCATGTGTAAGAAAAAGAAGATCCAAAATGGTCAATTGTTCTCCAACAAAAAAATTAATGAAGAATCTCCCAAATTTTCACCCACAAGTAAACATAATATTCTCTCCTTTCTTGGAATAATTTATGTATTTTGGTTTCTGAGTTTGTGGTCAGATCTGAATGTATTCCATAGCGATCTCGGGATTTATGGGGAGTGTTTGATTTCCACATTGCGTTATCGCGATTTTGAGTTTGTTTTGTCTTGTACTATGTACACTAGGATCGATCGCCTGTGTCATTTAGATTCTCCAGTAGATTTAGTTTCACTTTTTAGCCTAGATGTTGTGCAGGTCTTTTTGCGTCTCCTATTATATATAGATAGATTGTTTCCATATAAAAGTTTGAGATATTCTTTACACATGAATTGGGCTGTATTGAAACTTAATTTTGATCCATGTGTTTAATTTCTTTTTTCCCCTAGAGGTTTTAATGTCACTTTTTTAATAACTCAGCTATTAAAGATGTCTCTTTGAGAAGGTGTTACTGGTATGACTCTACAAAAAATTGATTTTGCTTCACTAGAGCTTGGTAAACTGTTTACGTCATCTGTGAAGAAATTGACTATAGCTATTAGGAAAACAATCTTGAGAAGTGGTAAAATTTTCTTCAGTAAATCATCGAGATTATTGTTGTTGCTGTTAATTTTATAACATTGTCCCAGTTGTTGTTTGACTTATTTCATGCTATTGTGATGTTGTATAAATATAAGTGCCATTCCCTCCATCCCAATTTATGTGATATCGTGTGACTAGATGCGGAGTTTAAGAAAGAAATGAATATTTTTGAACCTTATGGTCCAAAACAAGCCATAGATATTTGTGTGGCTGTAAATCATTTCACCTTAGGATTTCTTGCAGTGAGTTTATAAGTACCGGTTGGGCCAATACTCCCATATTTAATCTATTGCTTGTGTGAATTCCACTTAAATGTCATGGCATGTCATCTTGCTCATGCATTACTATCCCATGCTCTTTTGGTCATTTAAACTTAGGTGTTGTTGGATTTTTCGGCTCACATATGCTTATGAGGAGGATTTATAGAAACATCAAACTATAATGTCTCAAATCTGCCTATGAGGAGGATTTATAGGAGTCCGTTGTTCCATTTGCTTGATAACTGACAGTAACATCACGAAAAAACTAATGAACCATGTATCTTAGTCAGAATTCAATGGGTTTATTTATAGTAGCTACCTATGCTTGAGTTCTGGAGAGCCTGAAAATTTTCTCCCCATTCTTTGGGCTGTAAAAAGATCTCCTATAGATGATCTCCATTCTTCGATAGTAACATTATTAATATAATGTTGCTAACAATCTCTCTGCAGTTCACTCTCTTTTATTTAGTTTTTTTTCAGTGTGTTTTTGGATGGTATAAATTAGCTTTTATCTGGTGGAAAGAATAGTTGAATGCTTCATTAGAATATTTTTCTGATTTCATTTCTATTGATGATGCAAGATCTGCATCATGTCGTAGTGTTAAAATCTATAATATCTCGAACTTCTCGTTGCTTAATCACGCTCCCTT
>NC_081343.1:20743839-20753631 GCF_029784015.1 Lycium ferocissimum
CCCTTTTCTTGTTCGGCCGAATGGCCATGGTTGTGGTGTTCTTCAAATTTTTTTCTTGCTTCTTGAATTTTCTTGAACATCACTTTCTTTATATTAGATGGTCACATGCTTGATCACATGACCATTTAAGTGGGTTTGGGCCATGGCCTATGGCCGGCCACCCCCCACTTTGGGCCTCAATTTTCATTCATTTTTTTTTTTAGCCCAATTAATTGCGAATCTTATTTTGTGATTCCGAAACTAATTTTCAAAATTCCAATTTTGCCCTTAGTTTTCCCCGACGCTTCCGCGTCAACACTTTTCATAAGCAACAACATATGTATCAAATGGAGTCAAAATATGGCCTTATTCCTTACAAGTCACAATTATTCCAAAATTTCCGAATATGCGAAAGTACGGGATATAACAAGCATTTCCCCTGTAAATGCAACACCCCGAGAATTCAACTCGGCCAAATTCATCAACAACAATACCAACAACATTCTAATAACATCAACCATTAATTCAAAACGCATTCTAACATAAACAACCTCCTTTCACATAATGCGACGATATTCACTTATATTCAATTCAACCGCTTACATTCAAACCAACATTCATGTTCCTACGTTCAGTTACTAATCCGGAACCATTCAAACAATATTCAAGAACACTTTAAACAATTCACACAATATTTCCAACAATCCAACCACACCACCACCTTACCCGAAATCTCTCCCCAACTCAACATAACAACACTAACACATTTCTTTCTTCTAGAACTCATGAACTACACCAGCAATCTACACTTTAACAATGTCATTATCATAAATATAGAACCTACATAAGAATTACATGAACTTCCAAATCAGCCCACAACCATTACAACTTCAACTTGAATCATAACACTTCCATTATCAACATAGAATCCACACGACAACAACCAACACGCTAAATAAAATTAATTCATTCTTGACATACACATTACATATATACACGGTTCCAACACCATACATACGGCCACAACATTACATTCCAAATTCTATAATTTTCATCCCATTTCTACACACTATAACAACACACAAACATGCTAAATACAATTAGTTCTTCACCCCCTACACACACACATATACACGGCCACACACACACACTCACAGCTACATCCCCAACATCCATGTTTTCATGATTTTCATTCATTTCTGCACTTCACAACATACACAAACCATGCATAGCATATAAAAGAAAAGATTGAACCATACCTTCTTCACCCAATTCTTCCACTCGGCTAGAACTTGTTTTTGCAAGAATGACTACTTTGCTTGTTCCAACAATTGTTCCACGTTAAAGAGGACCCTTCAATGGTTGGAATTGCTAGAAGAAATTATTTTTTTCTTGATCAATTCTTGGTCTTCATTTTTCTTGCACCATGGCCGAATGGTTGCTTGTTGTTTTTCTCCAAGGTTCTTGAAATTTCTAAGTGATAAAATGATGAAGATGATTTAGTTATTCATCTTTGGACCCTTGTATAAACTTCCATGTGTCCATGGCCCACACTACATGTGGCCGGCCACATGCCTAATTTATTTCCATGAATTAAAATTTTTCTATAATGCACTTTTGGCCCCAAATTTCCTTAATATTCCATGCCAACAATTTCATAAGCACTTATGCCTTAAAATAAGATCATGGTCAAAAATCCCGACTTCATATTCCGGAATAGTCTTGCGCCTAACTTTTCATGGTTGACTCGGATTATCCCGACGTACAAAATAAGGGCTATAACAGTAAGAACATTATGGAAACATATATGGAATCATAACATAGGAATCATGCCTTTTGAAAGAAAGGAACTAGCCTTGACATACCTTTTCAGTCGCCTTAACTTTAACTACTTAACGCTTGTCCTCCCAAGCTCGTAATCTACATTCAAGAGAATTCATGTTATTTTTAGGCTTATCGTCATATGCTTATCTTAAGCCTGCAAATTAAACCCCTTTAGAATACTTGCGAAATTCGAAAAGATCTCCCCTATATCTTCTACTCCTCCAATCTTCAAAACAACTCCCAAAGAACAATAAAACATCAACAATTCCATAATCAAAAGATTACATTCAAACTATACTCAATTCGATCCCAAAACTTCTTTTCATAATCAATCCAGAACAACAACGTCATACAACCCCTTATATACTCGTATACGACAATTCCTTAACATCATTATTATCCCTCATAACAAGATTATGATTAAAACATACTAATAATTATAACTCAAGTTAATTCACAACTCAAAATATCATCGATTACATATTTGAACTTTTCCTCCAATTTCCTTCTCCTCAAATCTTAACATAATTATCAAACAAACTCATAAACATGAAACTAATATGAAATCTTACCTCAAAATTCAAGAACACTTCAATTCTATAGTTTCTCCACCTTAAAAATACTCACCCCAACATCTTCAAGAAGGGGAGACAAGTGTAGACCTCCCTTGGAAATCCTTAACCGCTTTAATCTTCACTTTGATCCTTGGTTTGGGCTTGAAAATATGTTGGAATAAATTTGGAGAATTTTCTAGGACTTCCTAGGACTTGAGGCTATGTTAAAAATGAAATAAAAATGACCCAAAATTTTCATATAGACTTGTAGGAATATATGTGCATGTTGTAGAAGTTGGAAGAAGGTTCTAGAGGATTTGGGATAAGTTTAGAGAGGTTTAGAGATTGGATGAATGTTGTGGGAGATTCTAGAGAGGTGTGGAAGTGAGAGATGGTGAGAAATTGATGAAAAATGATGAGTTAGATGACTTAAGGGGTATATATATAATAGCCCAATTCGGTGTTGGGCTAATGGGCCGAAATTGTTGGGCCTTTTTAAGTGGTTTCTAGAATTTCCGCGTAGGTTCGCGGGCTTCTAACAATCCGTTTTAAAATGCCCATAACTCCCTACTCTGATGTCGTATCGACAAACGGTTTGTTGCGTTGGAAACTAGACTCGACGAACTTCATTTTAGGCTATTGAAATACCTCAAAACTCCTGATATACCCAGAGATATACCCCTCCAAATTTGACCCAAAATTCTGCCAACGTTTTTGACAAATTTATTTTCTTTCATTTGCTTGATCCCGGAATCTTTCTACTTTTCATTAATCATACTTGATAATGGTCATATCCTTTGCTTCCAGGGTTGTCCTTCCTGATTACGACTTACGAGATCGTAATTCATCCTTTACTTCATTGTTACGTACTTCCCATGGCTTGTATCTTTCAAAACTTCATGGGATGTCTCCGATACTCCATTAATACGGTGAAATACATGGTGTGCTCATGCTCTGAAAGTGCGAGGTGTAACATCCTTCCCCCCTCAGACACATTCGTCCTCAAATGTTGTAGCTTGGGAGCTTACGACGCTTTCATTAGTTTCTTGAAATGGTTGTCCTCCTTTAGTTCCTGATCTCCATGCTCTTACACTATGGGCTCAGTAGTCTTCTTTCATATTCTCCCAATTATTTGTTGAACTCATTCATTAGTTCCAAATCCTCATGTTCTGATGTATGTACCCAGTGGTCAACTGACATTTAGCTACCGTCCTGGTACCTGTTGCCATTAAAACGGTCTTAACTCATGATTGCTACTGCTCCCTGCCAATCTATGAGTATCCTTAATTGTTGTACTCTTTTGACTTGCTCCTTATTTCTTTACTAGTGGACAAACTCTCTTGTTCAGATATGGCACCTTTCCTTACTTGCTTCTCTGGTGCTACTTTTGATTATCCCTTTTTGTACTCGTTGACCTTGCACCATTCTACTGGCCGTTTCATTACGGTGATTGTTTATATGGTTCTATGTCATACACTTTGACAATTAATACAATCGGCGACTTGGAATTTCACAACTTACAAGGTACTTTCTAATCTCAGGCAGTACTGCTGTCTTGCTATCTATAGGCCCACTATCTTCCTTTCCTTTGAAGATCATTGAACTTCCTATAAATATTCATCTTTTAAAGCTTTCATCTCTTCTAGTGCTGCAAGTTCTTTTTAATAATCTCGATTGTCCCTTATAGTTATTCCTAGTTAGCTTGCAGGCCCTTCTTACTCCTCCTGTTACCATTTAGAGTACATTACTGCATATTTAGTTGTAACCAAAATTTCTCCGGTGTGAGTGATTCGAATCATCCGGAACACAATGTATCGCATTGACGAAACTTATTCTCTTTGATTCACTAAACTTTCATCATCTTGTCATGCCTCCTTTGCCACATTTGTCTTATAATATACTTGCATTTAGTCCATTCTCACTTTTCTTTAGCGCATTCTTGATATATCAGTTCATCTCGAATTTTGGCTCCTTCAAGGAAGTACATTTCCCTCTTTTGAACTTGTGAATATTGTAATTCATCTTAGAATTGAATTTGTTCCCCCCCCCACCCCCTCCCCTTTTAAAGGATTTACTCATATACCAATAACATTCGAGTATTAACCGTCTTTGATAGTCATCTGGCCAACCTTAGCGATCCTTCAACTCATCTATTCCATATAATGTCGGAGTTCTTTTCATCGAATGGTTTAACTTATTTCCTTTTTGCTAACTGGATTCTTGTACTAAGTCAAATATTTACACATATCGGATATAATTCAGATGCTTTGTTTATTGATCCCACCTTCCTTTCATAACTAACAGTCCCCTAGGCTCATGAATCAATGATGACACCGAAATTCGTTAGACTCCTTATAGAGGGTTCGACCTTCAGTCTTAACCTTCATAACTATCTTTTTACTAATATCCTTGAGATTTTTCTTGCTCTTAGTTCCCAATTCCGATTTATATCTATACTATACCATTAGGAGTTGATACTCTCTACCATTCATTCCCACAACTCATTCTTTTATTAGTTTAGCTCGTATTATCCCGTAGTTCTCTTAACTACTTGTTTGCATTACGTATCATGCATCATAGTCCTTCTAACATTTTTCCGGTTCCTGTTCTTATCATGAAATATTCACGGAGCACACCTTTTTCTTTCTCCTTGCTTCGAGTCCTCATCTTCCCTTGACACTTTTCATAAAATCTGATTATTCCCTTTCAGGTTATATCCATGTCCATCGTTATTACTTCAAACCTGTTTATCAAGATCTGTTTCAGAATCTTCGCATTCATCTTTTATTCCATATTTCCATACTCTATCCTTCCTGCTTACTTACTTTAGAAATTTATCCGGATGGCTCTTCGCCTTTACCGTCGCCTTAACCCTTTTCTTGGAAACCTTACTTGACCTTTACTAGCAACATACTTCCCTTGCTTACCCTTCTCCTCTTCTCATGACATCATAATCTTCTTACTCTTATATACACATATTCTTCTTCTCCCCGATATTATTACATCATGATTATCCTACTTTAACATTCGGAGAAAACAATATCAACCTGCCCTGTAGCATTTGCTACCTTAACTTTAATACCCACTTTCAATCGATACCTTTAACATATAGTAAGATCGATCATAAGGGCACGCATAATATTTAACATGACCACTCATGAGTTATCGTTTATATCGCTTATTAATACCTCACTTACGAAATATCCCAATACTATTCAAGATTGTCCTGTTTCCTTTGTAATCGTATCTCTATTTCAAGTCCATTGTCTTATGCTATCGATGTCTACCTTTGGCCAACCTTACTAATTTATTAGAATTCCTCTTATCGTTGATGGTCACATAACTTCCTTTAACCAATTCATTAACGTATTTTCTTTTACTTTCATCCTCAAGGTCCTTCTTGATTTCCTTTGTTCTTGAAGTACTCTTTTCCCCTTTGCCATTTGATAGTGCGTGCCTAGAAATCTGTAGAACATTCCACTATAAGTACAAACCCGTCATCAACCAGTCCTGATCTTATGTATATATAAATTTCTAGAGTAAAACTTTCCCCTACTCATTAATTTCCTTTCCCATATCAATATCTCCTCATCATCTCTTACTCGCCAATTTATAAATTGTAATATTGCATTTGAGTTCTTGATGTCAACTTTCCCTATATCTTCAATAAATCTCAATTCTCCAAAATCTCGAATGCAACTCATTCCAGTTCCTCTAATTACTAATCAATTTTTTTCCTTCTAAGGTTCTTCCTTTAAATGAAATTGAAATCATTCGAAAACTTCTCTTGAAAGCACCTCATAATTGTTCATTCAATCATGACTTACCAAACATCTGATTGTCACATTTTTCCTTCATTCTTTCTCTATAGCATAGACACTCAAACAATTCAATGTGTAAAAATTTCGACAAAGTTTCCCCTATACTTCTTACTGCCTCATTCCTGTACACAACCTAGAAAACACATCCAATGCCTCACAAGGCGATCACAAATACCCGTAACATCTAGCTCAAGTTCTTATATCAAAGTCAATCAATATCAATGAGGCAGGAAACATACCTTTTGGAGTAACAACTTCAATTCTCATCAATTACCTCATAGCGGCATAATCAACTGCTTATCCACAATCAAAACATTTTGGGTTAGAATCAGGGACATCACATCCTATAATTTAGCTCTACGGCACGATCTAAGATGAGAATGAAGGGTCAATGGTTCTTAAATGCCCTATAGCCTCTTGTTTATAAGTGTGGTGCTCTTTACACCTATAAACAAGACTCTACTGGACACGGCTCGTAGACATACCTTAGGACGAATTGCTTTGATACCACTTTTGTCACGACCCAACCAGAAGGTCATGACGGGCACCCGGAGCTAACACACCGAGCACCTCTAACCATACATCTCATAAACATTTTTGGGTGGACCATAAATGTTATATCCCGCATTCTTGTACAATGGAACAATCCGGATTAATTATGATAAGTTAAGGACAAAACTATTCCGGGATACAAAGTCGGAATTTTTGACCTTTGATTTTATTTGAGACATAAGTTGTGCATGAATTGTTGGCATGGAACAATTAGAAAATTTTGGGACCAAAAATGGAATAAATGAAAGTTGAAAATCATCTATTTTCCATGTTGTGGCCGTGTAAGTGTGGGAGTTGGCCACACAAATTGTGGACAATTTAAATTGGTCCAACACTTATGTGGGCCAGTGGACACTTGCACTTCATATTATAAGCACAAAAGATGATCAACTACTTCAGTCTCATCTCATTTCAACACTTAGAAAAAATAAGAAGTTGAACACCACAAAAGGAGGCTCTCGGCCAAGGAGGGAGAAATTGAGGTCCCATTTCTAGCCACTCCAAAAATATTTTGTTGATGCAAACCCACTATTTTGAGGTCCCTAAGTAGCGTGGAAGTGTTGTTAGAGCGATCAACCCGCTAGTTTTCATCCTTGGAAACCCTAGCCTATTGTGAAGTTGAAGGAAGAAAGGTAAGATTTGATCTTGTTTATGTGTTATAAAGGTTGTATGCATGTTGTAGTATGTTAAAAATGGAGGAAATTCATGAAATATAGTATGTTAGAGTTGAGGCCACATGAGAGAGAGGTTTGGCGTGTGAGGTGTGTGTGTGTTGTGTTATATTAAGTGATGAATTAAGTTCTATATATAGTATGTTGATGGTTGTAGTGTGAAGAAAAGAATTAGAATTACCCATATGTGCATGTTGGTATGTTGGCCGAAAATGGGTCATATTATATGACAATGAACGAATTAATATCGCTTAATGTTTTAGTCGTCGTCGTCGTTATGAATTCTATGTTAGAAATGAATGTTTAATGACTCAAATTGATGTTGTGATTGTTGCGGACTGATTTGGAGGTTATTGTACATTTAATGTAATTTGTACATTGATGAGAATAGCATTGTTAGAATGTGAATTGTTGGTGCAAATCATGGTTTGGAAATGAGGAATATGTTATAGGGGTGTCTCGGGTTTGGGGGCTGTTTTCGAGTAGATTGGAGCAATTTTTGGATTGTTGGAAATGTTGTATGAATTGATTGGAATGTCTTTAAATATTGTTGGTATGGGTTCGGGTTAGTATTTGAATGTATAAGCATCGATGGTGGCTTGAAGGTAAGCCGTTGAATTGAATTTATGAATGTTGTTGAATGATGGAAAAAAGAGTTATTATTGTTGTATTGCCTTCCGGATTGGTTATTGATGTTGATAGGTTGGTTGTTGTTGTTGTTGTTGATTGATTTGGCCGAGTTAAATTCTCGGGGTGGCCTATTTACGGGGGAAATGCTCGCCCAAGAATTTCGTAGGCTAAATTGGAATTAAAAGCCCAAAATGTCTATAGCTAATGTTTGGCATATTATGGCTTGTTTGTAGACCTTGGGCAGCTCGAGACGTAGGTTCGATTTGTCTTGAGTTTGAGCTAGCGTTGAGTGCGTACGAGGTATGTAAAGCTCCATTCTTTATTCCTTGGCATGCCTTAGTTACAAATAGGCTATGACACGAGCCTCGAGAAAATTCTATTCTCGCAATCCGAGCATGTTTATGACTCCTATTCGTTTCTTAGAAATTCGTATGTTAGTATGATGAAATATTGGCTTTCATGTCTTTGAAATATTTGATTTTCAACTTTTGTACAAAAAGTTTGGTTTTTAAAAGTTCTGTAACTACGAACGCTCGTATCTTTCACAGAAAGGCTCGGATTGCCTCGATATGCTCGCAGGTGACTGTATGATGTATGATAAGTATGTTTTTCATAGGCGGGCCCGACTCGGGTCAACACCCGTCCGTGGGCCCCGCGTCTCTTCTTTTTGTGATTCTGATGGCTTGTGACAAAATATGATATGACTAATATCCCGATTTTAAGTATGATCACTTTACTTATCAATTGAGTCTATGATAATGATTTTATGCATAGGTTTCCACGACCGTTTGTGCTTCCCTTTAAACTTCGCCAGTCCCGGTTTCCCCTTGTCGTGCGTTTTTTAACCCGGGTTTGCGTGGGATGGTTCCCGAGTCCCCGCCGAGGGCCCGGGTTCCCCCATATTTTGGCGTCGTGGGGCGTAGCGGGAAAAGACGGGGTACCGGGGATTTGAAAATTTTGGGGTTATGGTGTTATGGGCACACAGGGCGACCATATTTTTTTGTGCCCCAGAGATTTTATTTTAAAAAAACATTTTGATATTTTGGAAATGCATTTATTTTTTGTACCCCTTTTTGATTAGACTCGATTTGTATACACATTTTCTCGTTTTCATACCGAAATTTCGATCGATTTTTTCTTGGGGGCGGTTTAGCCCCGTCGTACGCCGGGATCCACCCTTTTTGGACACCCTTTCCGTCGTTTGGGGGTGCCCCTTTTTTCCGAGCCCGGAATATTCGTTCGTTGAAGAAAATTTGTCGGGGGAGGGGCCCCGCCCGCGATTTCCCTTTTTTCTCGAGAGGTCCGTGGAACAAGGGGGCGCCCTTTTTCCCCGCTCGTTTTGTTTATATTGTTCGGGGGGATCCCACGCCCGGGCCCCCGTCCGCTGCCTTTTTAAGTTTTTGGGGGCGGGATTGAAGCCTGCGTTTTTAATATTGGGGTTTTTTTGGGGTGTGAGAAATTTACATAACCCGGGAACGGGATATTTGTGCCGTAAAGCCCTCCCTTTTGCACCCGAGGTAGTGTTTTGGGGGCCCACGGCACCAGTCCCGCCCGGGGGTTGTGGTGGGACAGGGTTTTCCCAATGTCCCGACCGTGTCCGAAGTCTTGTTTCCGGTTGTGCACCCTCTATAAAAGAGGTCTGGGGCATTTTGGGGTGTTATCTTTCTTTGATCTTAGATCGTGCGAAGGGCTGTTATCGGAGACCTTTTTTCCACGAAAGTTTGTTTTCCGATGCCTCCGAGGAACCCCGGGCCCGGGGAA
>NC_081343.1:20753731-20777698 GCF_029784015.1 Lycium ferocissimum
TAAATTGTTTGATTATTATATGGAATCTGTATGAATGATTGAATGGCATATAGATCCCACGACTTTGCTCATGCCACTATTATGACTTCTTTCGCCGGATCCCGGGCCGGTTGTTATCGTGCGCATTATGCTATAATTCCGAAGTATGATGTGTCCGGTTCGCCGAGCCCCTTTGGCCGGGAACCGAGGATAATGGTGTTATGATGTGTCCGGTACGCCGCGTCCCTCTTGGCCGGGTACCGAGGTATATATATGATGTGCTGTGTGACGGGGATACGGAGATATGAAAACTTCTGGAGTATGATGTGGTGTGGCGCCAACGACGGGCGGGCGACCACCGTTCTAAGAGCCCTATGCATGATTTGCATTTACTCAGTAAGCATTTGGATATTCTGGCTACTATATATGCTTTCTGTAACTCGCATATGATTTTCCAACAAGCGATATGCATATGATGATCTTATCTACCGAGTCCCTCACTGTCACGACCCGACTAGGCCGCGACTTAGCACCGTGCTACTCCACCCGGGTACCCCTCATCATATAATCACATAACATCTAGGTGAGCCATAATCGTTTCAAGCATTATAATTATACACCGTAATAGTCCCGTTGGACAACAACCATCATATATCGTATCACGGGCGTACGTACGCAACAACGTACATGGGCCGACGAGGCCGGCAGATGATATACAAAAATATAGGCCGACAAGGCCGGACATATCTATCCACATACACGTGACTACGAGCCTCTAAGAGTATGACATATCATATGAGCGGACGGGGACCCCGCTATGCCCATAATTATGTACACAAGAGAATAAGTACCAAAGCTACGGTAACGAATAAAATGGAGCCACTGTATGTAAATCTACGAACAACGACTATGAGTCCAATCGTCTCTCCCGTGCACTGCGGGCATGACGCGCGTCCACAAACAAAAGGACGTCGATACGAAGAATGTCTGCGAGTATGTAAGGCATGATCAACATCAATATAGCAACATAATAGGCAACGTACGAAATAGCATATGAGGGGAGACAATAACATCATCGTCATATCACTTACCTGCACACATCGTCTTCCGTATCCCATAATAGTAACCGTACCCCTTTTGTGTTCGTTCTCACATACATGCACTTATCTACATTCCTTTACAAAGTTTTGCACATTCGCATTCATATCACATACATAATCATATCATATACATCGCATCTACATAGCCCTTACTTAGCACTTACATAGCCTTAACATATTCGTACTCTAATTGATGTCATATACTTATAGCTTATTCTTACTCATATAGATATCGCATATATATAGCTTTCTTATAGCGTGCCCGACCACGAAGGTTCGGTGTTTCATATCTACTTGACAACCAAGGCTCGAGGCGGTGTCTGCACAGCCTGCAGGGGCACCGGGGTTGTATCTACACCGGCCTTACCAAGGCTTCGGGGTTGTCCATACCATGCGAGAGGCGTGCGTGCGTTTCGTAATCGTATACATACCCTAGACATATATTCATATACATATATTCTTATACATATGCTCTTATACACGTATTTCTACCCGGCATCGCGAGCTCGGGGACTCATTATAGCCCTTCATAGGCACCCATACATATAATAACTCGTAGGCATCTTTGACATCATTCTTCCTTTGTCATTATACTAACATCAACACTACCGTTACATCTACAATATAGACTTGCTAGTCATATGAGGAACTTTGGTCAAGCAATAGTACATATCAGGGATCGTGAGCTTATGAGCTCGGAATGTCAACAGTAGGCACAACATACTCGTATAGAGGAATTAGGAATTTGGCCAAGAACCATGCCTTATGAAAGAAGGGTTAGCCTTACATACCTTTTTGTCGCACTATTCTATGCTCGTACGACTCCTTCCGATGATAGCGTTTAAACCTTCATTAATATCATAACAATGGCCATTAGTCATACACATTATGCTCTCTATCTAGGTTTCTCAATTTGCTTCTAATCTACCCATAATCATGGTCATAATGCCCAACTTCATCCATTCATCTAAAGTGTCTAGTTCATGTTCTTAACACCATTTATAACACATTTATATCACAACCCAACAACATTATGATTCGATTCCAACTATGCCTCAAAAAACGTCACTATTCATCATTCACAACCCAATTTGCTATTCTCTTATAATGACCAAGTATTTCAACTCCCAAATACCTTAAACAACATATAAATATCATGAATCTTACCTTAGATGCTTTAGGAATAAGCCTTGGTTGCTAATACTCCTCTTTGAGCAAAACCCTAGTTTTCTCCATTTGGATTTCTTGGCTTGGGTGATCTTTGATGATTTCCTTTACTCTTGATCCACTTATTTAGTGTTGTTGATCCTCAAATATCCTTGAAAACTTGTGTAATAAATGTAGAGAGGTTCTAGAGAGAAGTAGTGAAATGATGAAAATGAAATAAACAAGTCTTGGTCCTTATATTTAATGACTTGAAAATGTTTGTCTTTGGGGGGAACAGTGGTCGTCCATGGAGGTTTACGGTCCGTATTCCACTTTACGGACCGTCCCTCGTGGTCGTCTTTAAGCTTAAGCTGAAACAGAAAACTTGGCAACATGCATGGTGATTTACGACCATGGTTTACGGGCCGTAAATCACTTCACGGTCCGTCCACCAGGTCGTATTTAACCATTTCTCGGCAGGCGAGAAAAGTTGAAGTTTTTCATGGCAGTTTACGACCTCCCGGTTTACGGACCGTATACCAGTTTACGGTCCGTATTTACACTTTACGACCAGGCGATTTCAAACTCCTGACTTTTCATTTTTCCAAGACTTTTCGTTCTAGTCGTCTCTATCCATTTTCATGTATTACTAGCTCATTTACTTACATTGCCCATGAAACATTATACACTCGCACTCCTCGCACTCATCACTAGTTCGTCCGCTTGCGTACCAACGGGAAATTTTCCGAGGTGTAACACTCACTGGAGGGCCGGGACACGTTTTGTATGCATATGACGAGTGATTTTGACCGTCTGGGCTATGATCTGTTGACATTGGTTACTGTCAGCTACTATGATATGTTCTATTTTATATACATATGAGGTAGAAATGTTTTTCAAAAGAAAACTAAGTATTTTGAGCATTCTGATTATTATATCCGTTTTCTGTACTTTTATGCACTAATTGGTATCGTAGATGCATGTACTTCGGTGTTCTGACTATTATGCACATTTTCTGTACTCCTCACGTCGGTTATGGTCTCGTTTTCTGTATCCCATGCTTTACATACTCAGTACATATTCCGTACTGACCCCCTTTCTTTGGGGGCTGCGTTTCATGCCGCGCAGGTACACCCAGGTGAGCTAAAGATATTAGCAGAAGACGTTCCAGCGGGATTGGCGAGCTCCACTTGCTCCGAAGTGCTGCCGAGTCAGAGTTTGTTTGTGTTATGATATCCGAGTCATGTTAGAGACTTTGCAGATAGAGTCGTGTGTATAAGATGTCACTTGTGAGCGGCTCTATAAGCCGTCATTTTGTTATACATGATATTACAGATTTTGTACGGCCGCAAGTTGTGTTTGATTTGAAACGATATAAAGTATGTTCGTTTTTCGTACAAATTTTATTATGTATTTATGATTTGGTCGAGGGCCCAATATGAACACGAGTATTACGATAGTTTGAGGGTTCGCTCGTCCCTAGATAAGGGTCGGGTGCCCATCACACCCTATCGGAAATTGGGGTGTGACAATTTGTGTCTGTATAAGCCATCTGTTTGCGACTCAGATTTGTGATTGTGTTTGGGGTGCCCATTTCGGGCACTAGTCACGGCCTACGGGGTTGGGTCGTGACAATAAAGATAGCACATGGATATCATAACCTGTAAGGACATATATCACAACATAACGGCACATCTCTGTATAATCTTCAACAATTATGCCCATCATCACCAACCGTCAAAGCTACTAAAATGTTACACAACGATATGAACCGGTAGGGTTATGAAACGTCTAACTGTACATACATGTCTACGAGCCTCTACATAGAATACAAGTGACTACGAATACCTATACCAATAGACTGCAGCTCCGAAGTAAGTGGAGCGCTCCTGAGATTCCGTTGATGAAGCTCCTATGAGTCAGATTCGTCTACCTGTCTACCTGCAGGCATGAACGCAGAGTCCACAAGAAGGGACGTTAGTACGAACAATGTACTGAGTATGTAAGGCATGAATAATAACATAATAAGAAATATAGAACATAACAGGAGATAAAGATAACCTGTACATCTGATTGCCTCCTAAGACGAAAACCATGCATGCTAAGCTTTCAAAAGAAAACATTTCTCATATACATATATAACATAATAGCGTTGCGGAACGTACAGCCCGATCCATAAATATATTATATTTCTGCAGAACGTGCAGCCCGATCCATATATAGATATATATATTATATTGTTGCGAAACGTGCAGCCCAATCCATTTACCCATATATCCCGCGTCCGGGCATCCCGTGTCCGGGACGATATCATAGTATACCAACTGATCAAGTGGTTATGCGTATATAACGCCTCACCTTTCCCCATATCCCCTATATATATATATATATATATATATATATATATATATATATATATATATAATATAAGTAGCATGCATGAGAGCCCAAATAAAGCTACGACTCTATCGGAGTGACGTAAGGTCGGTAACCTCCGATTTATATTATGGAACAATCATTATCGCTATATCTCACCTTGAAGGAACAATTATTATAAGGTGAGATCAACAACAATCAATAAAATTGAGAAAATCATGAAATAAGCTCAATAATCTCATAATAGCATTAAAATCATAAGCTTTGAAATTTCTAGAATTAGAATCATTATCATCATGTTCATCATAGAAAACATCTCATTTTTAGTATCATAAGAAGCTTTTAAGAATCATGAACTTCTAACTTTTGGAAGTAAGAACATTATGAAAACATATATGGAATCATAACACAGGAATCGTGCCGTTTGAAAGAAAGGGACTAGCCTTGACATACCTTTTCGGTCGCCTTAACTTTAACTACTTAATGCTTGTCCTCCCAAGCTCGTAATCTACATTCAAGAGAATTCATGCTATTGTTGGGCTTATCGTCATATGCTTATCTTAAGCCTCCAAATTAAACCCTTTTAGAATACGAAATTCAAAAGCATCTCCCCCCGTATCCTCTACTCCCTCCAATCTTCAAAACAACTCCCAAAGCACAATAAAACATCAAAAATTCCATAATAAAAAGATTACATTCAAACTATACTCAATTCAATTCCAAAACTTCTTTTCATAATCAATCCATAACAACAACTTCATACAACCCCTTATATACTCGTATATGACAATTCATTAACATCATTATTATCCCTCATAACAAGGTTATGCTCAAAACATACTAATAATTATAACTCAAGTTAATTCATAACTCAAAATATCATCAATTGCATGGTTGAACTTTTCCTCCAATTTCTTTCTCCTCAAATCTTAACATAATTACCAAACAAACTCATAAACATGAAACTAATATAAAATCATAGCTCAAATTCAAGAACACTTCAATTTCATGGTTTCTCCACCTTAAAAATACTCACCCAGCATCTTCAAGAAGGAGAGACAAGTGTAGACTTCCCTTGGAAACCCTTAACCACTTTAATCTTCACTTTGATCCTTGGTTTGGGCTTGGAAATATGTTGGAATATATTTGGAGAAGTTTCTAGGACATCCTGGGACTTGAGGCTATGTTAAAAATGAAATAAAAATAACCCAAAACTGTAATATAGACTTGTAGGAATATATGTGCATGTTGTAGAAGTTGGAAGAAGGTTATAGAGGATTTGGGATAAGTTTAGAGAGGTTTGGAGATTGGATGAATGTTGTGGGAGATTCTAGAGAGGTGTGGAGGTGAGAGATGGTGAGAAATTGATCAAAAATGATGAGTTAGATGACTTAAGGGGTATATATATAATAGTCCAATTCGGTTTTGGGAAAATGGGCCGAAATTGTTGGGCCTTTTTAAGTGGTTTCTAGAATTTCCGCGTAGGTTCGCGGGCTTTTGACAGTCCATTTTAAAATGCCCATAACTCCCTACTCCGATGTCGTATCGACGAATGATTTGTTGCGTTGGAAACTAGACCCGGCGAACTTCATTTTAGGCTATTGAAACACCTCAAAACTCCTGATATACCTGGACATATACCCCTCCAAATTTGACCCAAAATTCAGCCAAATTTTTGACAAATTTATTTTCTTCCATTTGCTTGATCTCGGAATCTTTCGAAACTCTCCATACATGATACTTATCATTAATCATACTTGATAATGGTCATATCCTTTGTTCCAGGGTTGTCCTTCCCGGTTACGACTTACGAGATCATAATTCATCTTTTACTTCATTGTTACGTACTTCCCATGGCTTGTACCTTTCAAAACTTCATGGGACTTCTCTGATACTCCATTAATACGGTGAAATACGTGGCATGCTCATGATCTGAAAGTGTGAGGTGTAACAGGTATTATTTTGTACATACATTACATACATATATTTTATTTAGCCTGGCCACTTAGTCAGTGAGACTTTTATTTAGCCTGGCCACTTGGTTAGTGAGAAAGATTGCATGGCCGACGGGTCAGTGAGACTTTTATTTAGCCTGGACACTTGTTCATTGAGACATATGATGTTATATCCCATATTTTGTACGTCGGAATATTTTATGTTGGTTGCGACAAGTTAAAGACAAGGCTATTTTCCGGTTTTGCTCTAATGCACAAGTTGCGTATGTATTTTATTGGATGGAAATATTAAGGAAAATTTGGGGTTAAAAGTTAAATATGGAAGGTTGGCATTTCATGAAAATGGCCTAGGTTGGCCGTGTGATGTGGGGCCTACTTCCCCCTTGGTTGGCTAAATTTGATTAGTATAAAACTATGAGTGGTACATGTGTACATCATGTATTTGTAGGGGTTAGAAGTGAAAATAATATTTCATGGAAGGGCCTAAGTGACCAAGTGAATTAGTGTGGGCCATGGGCCACATGGATGATTAATATAAGTGTATGAAAGGTGATTCATTAAATCATAATTCATCATCTCTACACCTAGAAATTTCAAGAAACATGAAGAAAAATAAAGAAGGAGCAAACGGCCATAAGGGCTGGCCGAATTCCATGTCCAACATTTGATCAAGAAAAATTATTTTCTTCAAGCTTTTCTACTAATTGGAGGGTCATCTACAACGTGGAGTAGTTGGTGGAGCAAGCAAAGCGTTCATTTTTGCGAAACATAATTCTAGCCGAAGGAGAACTAGGTGGAAAAAGGTATGGTTCAATCTTATTTTTCATGTCTCATGGATGATTTGTGCATGTTGTGATATGTAGAAATGAATGAAATACATGAAAGTATGATGTTGAAGTTGTAGCCGTGTGGTGTAGTGTGGTCGTGAGAATGAGATGTTATGTAGAAGTGAAGAACTAAATTTATTTAGTATGTTTGGATTGTTGTGTTGTGGATTCTATGGTGCTAATGAAAGTTTAATGACTCAAAGCGAAGTTATAGTTATTTGCGGCTTGTTATGGAATTTTATATAGTTTATTGAATTTATGGAAGTAATGGGTTATTAATGTAGTTCATGAATTCGGAAGGAAGAAAATGTGTTGTGTTGTTTCTTTGAACTTGGAGGTTTCGGGTTTCATTATATGGTGGATGGGCTGGTTTGAATACGTTGTGACTTGTCCGAAGTGTTTTGAATTTTGTTAAGTGATCTTGGGTTAGTTTTGAATATGCGAGCATTGATGTCGGCTTGAATGTATGAAGTAAATTGAATGTAAATGAATGTCATCGAATTATGAAGAAAGGAGTTATTAATATTAGAATGCGTTTGGAATTGCTTATTGATATTGTTGATGTGGTTGTTGGTATTGTTGTTGAATATTTAGCCGAATTGAGTTCTCGGGGTTGATGAATTTATAGGGGAAATGCTGCCCAAATTTCTGCAGATAAAATGATGGTTTGGAATTGAATCCTTTGGTGCTTATGGCTAATGGTTGATGCTTAATGACGTTGTTGTAGATTTCGAGAAGTCGAGGCGTAAGTTTGGACTAGCTTAGGAAGCGGACAAGGTATGTAAAGCTCAGCCTTTCTTTCTTTTGGCATGTCTTAGTTGAAAGTAGGTTATGACACGAACCCCGAGGTAACTCTATTCTTGTGATCCGAGTAGGTTTATGATTATTATTGGCCTCTTGATATTTGTATCCTTAATGGAGTCAAATTATGGTTCTTATGTCTTTTGTATGTCTAAGTTCTAAAAGTTGCATAAAAGTTTTGTTTTCAAAGGAGTTGTGTTCCTAAAACAATTCCAAAACTACGAACGTCCGTAACTTTCACAGAAAGGCTCGGATCGCTTCGATATGTCCGTGGGGGATTCCGTAGAGTATGATGACTCTAACCTCTATAGGCGGGCTCGGATTGGTTTGATACCCGTCCGTGGGCCCCGAGACTTTTCTTTGCATAGTTTTGGTGTTTTTCTTTAGAATTTAGCATCCTTATCACCCCGACCCCCGAGTATGATCACTTACTTATCTGCTAAATCTGTAATGAGGATTTGCATGTATATGATCTTGATATGTAACTATGATGGCAAAAGTTCTATTTGATATGTTCCCGAGAAATATTCGGGAGAAAGCGGATTTGACTTTGACTATTGGCTTGGTTTTTAAATGATAGTCTGTTTTTGATGGTTCTATGGAATACGTGTGTAAATGTATGAAATTGCATATAGATCCCACGAATCCGCTCGTGCCTACTATTGTTACGTCCTTCGCCGAGTCCCGGACCGGTTGTTATCGTGCGCACAATCTGAAGTATGATGAGCTTCGAAGTATGATGAGTTTCTGATATGAAATGACATGTTTCCGAAGTATGATGAGTTTCGATATATGATATGATACGAAGCATGATGAGTTCTGAATTATGATGTGATACGGAGGATGTGTTCGGAGATATGCAAAACTTCCGAAGTATGATGAGTTGTGGCGCCCAAGGCAGGAGGGGCGACCACATTCCGTCCGCCGGGTCCCATTATGGACCGCATATGATATATGTGTTTTAATATACATGATTTATGTTCAGAAGTAAGTATTCTGGCATTCTGATTATTATACATGTTTTATGTAATTCGCATATGATTTCCGATAACTGACATGCATATGATGATTTCATTTACCGAATCCCTCATTAGAGGGCCGGGACACGCTATATGTTTACACGATGATTTTACTCACCGAGTCCCTCATTGGAGGGCCGGGTACGGTGTATATGTACGATAACATGATGACATGTTTACGATATGATTTTACTTACCGATATAAGTATAAGCATGATAAGTGTTTCAAAAGGCAAGCTTGGTTATCTGATTATTACACCTGTTCCTGTAACCCCTATTTCAATTATGATCCTGTTTACCGTCTTTCATGCTTTACATACTCAGTACATATTCCGTCGACCCCCTTTGGGGAGCTGCGTTTCATGCCGCGCAGGTACACCCAGATGAGTAGAAGATGTTAGCAGAAGATGTTCCAGCCGGATTGGCGAGCTCCATTTCCTCCGGAGTCTTTGGCGAGTCAGAGTAATTATGTTATGACAGTTTGTTCTATGTTAGAGACTTTCCAGACAGGGTTCGTATAGTATGGGTCGGTTTTGTAAGAGGCTCTGTAAGCCGTTGTATTTGTTACACCTCGAAAATTCCCCGTTAGCGTACAGTGAATAGACGAGCGAGGGGTATGATGTATACGAGATTTGAGCAAGTAAGAAATAGTATTCGACGATCCTAATTAGGATTTCCAAAGACATCCGAGTTACGGAAAGAAAGTTGTTAAGAGAAGCGAGTTATATGTTGGGTATCGGATAAGAATTTCGAGTATTAAGCTAATGATGTCTTAATGACCCTTTGAGGAAGAGTTATAATGTACCTTAGAATGATATGGAAGTGTTGAACAAGTGTTATGAAGGTTCCATAAGGATCGGAGATCAAACGAGTCGACGAAACAACTCTCGGAAAAACTGGGTAGACATACGGCCAGACATACTGGCCGTATAATATCTACGGACCGTATGTCCAGCCGTAGATCTAGCCCAGCAAGTCATGATTCACTGGACCAGATATACGGTCCAACATACGGTCGAGATTTTATACGGACCGTATGTTAGTCCGTATATTTCCATCGGGGCTGACCTTAATTTTATATAAGGGACCATTTTTCATTTCCATTTCATTTCCCACTTCACCTCTACACTTCAAGACCTCTCTAGAATATTCCAAGCACTTCATCCATGAGAAATCCATAGAAATCAAGGATCAATAACAAGAAATCAAGAGAATCAAGTGAAGGAAACCCATTAAAAGTCTTTCAAGTCAAGAAATCCCAAGAGAGATAAAGTAGGGTTTTGGTGCTAAGGGTGAATCACCATTTCAAGCTTATTCCTCCATCATCTAAGGTAAGTTTCATGATGTTTACATATTGTTTGAAGTATTTATAAGTTGAAACACATGGATTGTAGAAGTGTATAGCAAATGGGTCATCAAATGTGTGAATAGTGTTGCTAGTATGTGATAGTTGAATTGAATCATGGAAATGGATATGTTGATGTTATAATTGTGTTATAAATGACCTATAGAACATGAAATAAGTATTGGACATGAAAGAATACGACGATGGACTTTTAGTCATAATTATGGAGAATTGAAGTAGAATTGTGAAACGCGAGTTATGTAAATGAATGACGAGTGTTGTTAGTGATATTGTGATTGTCGTTATGAATGTTGGGAGTTGATATGGAATATGGCGGAAAGTAGTATAAACAAAGGAAATGCTGCCCAAATTTCTATAGCTTTAGTAAAGATGCTTTCACGACGATATAGCTAACGTCGATACGAATTCTCTTAAAGGTATAAACAAGTGCATTAAAGGAGAACGAGCAAGCGATAGAATAGTAAACGACAAAGGTATGTGAGGCTAGCCCTTTCTTTCTAAGGCATGAGTCCTATGGCATGAATTTCCTCCTTTACTATGAATGTTCTATTTACAAGAAAGCTATGAGTTCTTGTTCATGAAAGATCATACGAGATAAGAGATATGCTACGAGCAAGATAACGATAATGATAAGCTAAAGTCTAGAAATGCTATAGTTATGATATGATGTTCCTATTAAGCAAATGAAGCCATCCACAGTCCATTGATGTTGATCATTATATACACTCACCTTATGTTTGTTCTTTCAAGGTGAGGCAGAATACTTATGAATGCTCATAATGACATCGGGGGTTCACGACCTTATGTCACCCCGATAAAGTATGATTATCTATGAGTCTCTATGCATGTATTGCTAGAAGTATGTTATGATATGTTTATTATGATAAGCATGTATGATAAATGTATTATGATGAGCATACCATGATGAGCATATGATGATAGTACACCGCGCCTATATGGCCGGGCAGTCACCGCCAAGGCGGGCAGCTATACACCATGGTCAAATGGCATGGACAGACACCACTAGTGGGCGGCACGAGATGATACCCCGGACGCGGGAGGCCTGGACGCAGGCTAATGCTATTGCTAATATCATTGATTATCACACCGCACCTGTATGGTCGGGCATCTTATACACTTATGCATATATGATATGATGATGAGTATAAAAGTAAGCTAGCATGTACTGCTTCCCTTATGATTCAGTCAGTTACAGATTGCTCCTCATTGGTGCCTCCTTATTTTATTGACATCTTATTATTGCTTGTGCCTTACATACTCAGTACAATATTCGTACTGACGTCCTTTTCTTCGGACGCTGTGTTCATGCCCACAGGTAGACAGGGAGGTGATCCAGACTCATAGGAGCTAGCAGCTGATTTGAGAGCACTCCATTTTTCGGAGGTGCCACAGATTATTCTTTTGGTACATATATATGTGTATAGTCATGATTGGGCACGACGGGGTCCTGTCCCGTCCATATGTCTGATACTCTAGTAGAGGCTCGTAGATACGCAGTGTGGGTAGTATGGTCCCATAGTTGTATGTGCATGCATGTATATTTTATTTTGATAGCCGAAGGGCTTATGTTTATAAAAGTAATTATGTTTCTAATGATGATGTATTTCTATGAAATTAAGCAAGTATTATGAATGAGAGCATATAGATAACGGAATGAGTGGTGTTCGGTGGTTAGCCCCGGATACCCATCGCGGCCCGTGGTTCGGGTCGTGACAGTATTATTGTGCATTACATTACTGGTTTTATGTGATTACAGATTTTATTTGATTTGATAAAAATGAAAGGCATGTTCGTTTTCTGAAAAAGTTTCATTATATACTTATGTCATGTTTTGCGGGCCCAGTTTGGTTATGAGTATTACGAGAGTCAGTGGGTTCGCTCGGCCCTAAATAAGGGTCGAGTGCCCATCACACCCTATCGGATTAAGGGTGTGACAAAGTGGTATCAGAGCGGTTCGTCTTAGGGGTTGTCTGCAAAGTCGTGTCCGGTAGAGTCCTGTTTATGGTGTGAAGCACGCCACATTCATAAACAGGAGGCTACGGGGCATCAGGGGTGGTTACTCTTCTTTGACATCTTAGATCGTGCTGTAGAGCCAAGTCATAAGGAATGAGATTCCCGATATTTCAGCAGGAGAAAGGCATCGACAGAAGGAAGCGATTAACGATATTGAAAGCTACGACGTGCACAGGTACGCAAAGGTATGAAAGATATATATCGGGTAAGATATCGAAGTATGATTGGAATGCAAGTTGAAAAAAAAAGGGGGAAGTCAACAAGAAAGTATAACAGGTGCAGCTTGAGTTGGGCATACGAGGTATGTTCCTTATTTTTGTACTGTTGATGACAATGGGAGCCCTGTGTGGCTGTGATATGATATGATATGTATATATGTGCTGGCCCTGTGAGGCATTATTGGTATTTCCTGCGTACAGGTTTTGAGATAGTACTACTTACAGAGGAAACTCTACCGAAATTTTCCCAAAAATAAAGTGAGAATGAGGTATAGGTTTGTGATATGTCTTGAAAAGTCGTGCCAATAGCAACGATAAGATTTGACTAAGCTACGAGTATGGCCGACGCCGAGAAAGAAGTTAATCGCTAAATTGAGAATAAGAATAATCAGAAGGTCGATGTCGATACGGTAAAAAGAATTTGGAGAAGGCTTGAAATCCTAAGAGACGATTCAGAAAAGGGCTGATAAACCTTGATGAAGTGTCATGTAGATGAACAGGGATGAATTATGACGGGCTTATGAAAAAAAAGTAATAGTATGAGTAAGACAAGGGTACAGAGGAGAAAGAATTGTAAAGGATATGAATGTATTGATAAGGCAGTTGGGAAATGTTAAAGATAAAGTTGATCAGAAAGGAAAAAGGGTTAGGAAGTGCTATATTACCGGATTGATTACGAATAAGGTGTAATGCGAACATAATGAGGATTGTTACGAAAATAAGTAAGCCTAGTGAGGAAGCGGTCAAGCTATGACGTGGTCTATGCAGCTAGGCTATAAAGGCAAGTGTGAAATGAAAAAGTGAGCTACAAAATGAATAAGTGGGACTTATTAAGTTCTGTGGGGAAAGTCCGGAATAAGGGTTATGAAATAACGGAAAGGATATCGAGTGTAAGAAAAGAAAGGGTAAGTGGAAGAAGGGAATAAGAGGAAAGCGAGATAACAATGTAGTACTAGACCATGACATGTGTAGCTAGGGACACGAGTACTATAAGTGACGGGGATGTGAAAGACCTGGTTATAGAAAAGATGAGGAACGAGGTAAAAGGAGAGCGAGAAACCCAAAAAACCGACGATGTGTATAACCAAGTATTTATGAGTAATGTGGTCAAGTGAGTTCATCGCCATTGGAGATCGGAAGTTTAGGACGAAAAGTAATCATATCCACGAAAGTGAAAAGCAAATGCGAGGACCAAAAGAGGGCTAAAATAGTAATTGTGTTATGAGAGAATATGGGGTTGAAATACGTAAAGGCTTCAACTTACTCCATTTGAATTATGTCTTAGAAGGTCATACAATGAAGTGGACGTGATCATATCAGCATTAAAGCGTCGTATTTCATCGGAGTTCCAAAGTTAAGCGTCTTTGGGGTGAGAGAAATTTCGGGATGGGTGACCCGCGTTCCCGAGGAAAGTTTTCTGAAAGTCCTACAAATTCAGACGTAAGAAGCAAATGAGAAGTGAGATTAATCTAAGGAAGATTAGAGTCTGCGGAGTGGGCAGAAACCTTAAGAGATCGCGTAAAATGGGGCGAATTAGACCGGTAAAGAGAAAGAAAGTGCATCACAGCTCTAGAGTTAGGGCGAGTTGGAATAGCGTTTGGAGATATTTGTAAACAAGATAGTAGAAACCATACCTGTATATAGGTATGCATTAGATATTTGGCAAAAAAGGGAAAGTCGAGTACGTGGCTAAATCAACAGACATGTGTATTCCGGTGACCAACGTGGCGGTGTATGGGAGGTATTAATTGGGCAAAGTAACGAAGTTCAAGTGAGAAGGAAAATATAAAGGACGCGAATGTTATAAGGCAAGTTGGTGCTGTTTTCACTACAGGTTAAGCTTGGAAAGTTCTAATTGTTACACCTCAGAAATTTCCCTTTAGTATATAGGTGTGTAGGATCGCGAAGGACATGACGTATACGAGGTTGGATAAGCAATGAGTAGAAATTGATAATCCTAATCAAGACTCCAAAGGCATCCGAGTTGAAGCAAGGAAGTTGTTAAGGGAATCGAGTTATAAGTTAGTGTAATGGACGCAAACTAGGAGTATTGAGTTAATGATGCCTCAAGGATGTTGTGGAGAAGAGTTATAACGTTCCTTAGAATGATATTGAAGTGATAAACAAGTGCCAAGAAGGTTCCATAAGGATTGGAGATCAAACGAAACGACGGGAACCATTCCGGTGGAACTGTGAGTTCCACGGCTAGGTTACACGGACCGTATAGTGTTCCACGGACCGTGGATGTGTCCGTGGAACAGCCAGCAGAAAGTGTGGTTGGCTGGTCGTGAACCACGACCAGTTCCACGACCAACAAAGGGTTCCACGGACCGTGAAGCTGTCCGTGGAAGTCCCACTCGGCTGAGCTTCTCCAAGTTTTTAAATGTTTAGTCCACTTCATTTTATTCATTTCCAACCACGACTTCAACCCTTCCACACCTCTAGAACCTTCCAAACATTTCATCCACAAGAAAACTAAGGATATCAAGGATCAATAACAAGATTTGAGGAGAATCAAGCCTAAGAAACACCATTAAAGCTACCAAAGTCAAGGAATTTCAAGAAAGAAGAAATAGGGTTTTGTGCTAAAAGGTGTACTATCATTCAAGGTTCATTCCTCTACCATTTGAGGTAAGTTTCATGAACTTTAGATGTTGATTGAAGTATTATTAAGATGAAACACTTAGATTACGAAGGAGGATAGAAAATGGGTCATAAATGGGTGAATAATGTCATTGTTGAATAGTAGTTGAGATGAATCGTGGAAATGGTTATGTTGAGATTATGAACGTGTTATAAATGATATTTAGAGCATGGAATAAGTATTATAAGTGAACAAACGCGACAATAAACCTTAGTCATGAATATGGAGAATTTAGGTGAATTTATGAAATGCGAATCATGGAAATGAATGACGATTGTTGTTAGAGATATTGTGATGGTTGTTATGGGTGTTGGAAGTTGATATGGAATATGGCGGCAAGTAGTATAAACAAAGGAAACGCTGCCCAATTTTCTTTAGCCTTAAGAGGCATGGTTTTATAGTTGCCTAGCTAATGATGGTACGAACTCTCTTGAAGGTAAAGACGAGGACATCAAAGGAGAACGAGCAAGCTATAAGTAGTTAACGACAAAAAGGTATGTGAGGCATTACCCTTCCTCCCAAGGCATGAATCTTATGTATGATTTTCCTCTTTCTTCACAAATCTTCTACGTTCCTAGAGATGAAAAGTCTAAGTTCATGAATGGAGAGACAGGACAAGAAATACGGTATAAATACGATAACGACTCTAGAGACCACGATATAATGTTCTTACGAAATCAATAATGATGATCATGATCCATTGGCGTTCCTCTTTAGATGTACTCACCTTAAATTGTAAAATTCCTCCAAGGTGAGATATGACGCTCATGCTTATTTCATAACATGACCGGGGGTTTACGACCTTATGTCACCCCGCCATAGACGTAGCTACCCTTAAGCGTGATGTATGTGTTATATCCCGTATTTTGCACGTTGGAATATTTTAAGTTGGATTGCGACAAGTTGTGGATAAGACTTTTAATTTTCGGTTTTGTTTTTGTTTTAATGCACAAGTTGCATATTCATCTTTTCATTGGTATGGAGTGTTAAGGGTAAATTTGGAATAAGAAAAAGTTTGGGATGTTGAATAAGTTATACGGATTGTATGGAGTTTTGGACATATCCAGGTATGCAAATAAAGAGATCGGTGTATAAAAGTTTTAGGTCTCGAAATAATTTCCGCGGGATGAACAAGTGGATGCTACAAGAGGCGGGTCGCTACGCGCTGTCGCGCGCATCGCTACGTTGACTGGCCTTTACATAAAGGGGCTTAACCCCTCATTTTCAAACTAGAAAAAAAAATCAGACCAAAAACTTTCTAAATATTCTAGAAAATTCCCCAACCTTCCACCACCAACTTTTAGCCCAAAACCAGGTATAATTCCCAAATTCGGTCCGTACAAAAGATAGTCGCGACAAACCGCGTATTGAGGCTTTGTGGCATAAGTTCAAGGTGAAGGAGTAAATATATAGCATTATTATCGAGGGAAAGGTATGAATCTCTTTCTATTTGTGTTAATATTGGTTTATTTATGGAGAAAGGAGCTTAAAAATCGTTATAAAATGGTTCCGTGATGGAAATATGGGACAAACACCATATGGAATGTTATGAAGTATTTTGAAGTTGGAAATACTATGGTTAATGTTGGTTTGGTATATGTAGTCGAATTGAATATAATTGGAATGTTGTCGAAGTACGTGGAAATGACTTGTTAGTGTTAGAATGCATTTGAAATTACTTATTGATGTTGTTGGAATGGTTGTTGGTATTGTTGTTGATGATTTGGCCGAGTTGAATTCTCGGGGTTGTTGAATTTATAGGGAAGTGCTGCCCAAATTTCGTAGATAAAAGTAATGGCTTGGGATTGAATTCTTCGACACTTATGGCTAATGTTCGATGCCTATTGATGTTGTTATAGATTTTGAGAAGACGAGACTTACGTTTGGGTTAGCTTAGGAAGCAAGCCGGGTATGTGAAGCTTACCCTTCTTTTCTTTGGCATGTCTTAGACGGGATTAAGGTATGACATGATTTGTGCCTCGGGGTAACTCCATTCGTAAATTTCGAGTATGTTTGTGATTCGTATTTGCTTTGATGTTGGCATCCTTAGTATGGTCGCTATGGTCCGTATGTCTTTGATATGATTGAGTTTGAAATGTTGTGTAAACGATTCTTATATGTTTCTTGATATTCGTATCCTTAATGCGGTCGAGTTATGATCCTTACGTCTTTTGTATCATTAAATTTCTAAGGTTGCAAAAGAGTTATATTTTCAAAAGAGTTTTGTTTCAAAAGAGTTTTGTTTTCAAAAAAGATACGTTCCTAAACGATTTCGAAACTACGTACGACCGTAACTTTCAAGAGAGAGGTCGGATCGCTTTGATTTCTTCGCAAATGATTTCATGACAAGTAAGGACTTAAATTTTTATAGGCGGGCCCGGATTGGGTTGACGCTCGTCCGTGGGTCCCGCGACTTTTCTATGTTGGTTTTAAATGACCTATTTTTTAAAAAGGGACTTAATACGACCACTTTTCCGATCCCAAGCATGATTATTTATTTATCCGTCGAGTTGGAAATAAGGATTTTATGCCTATGATTTTGATACGCAACTATGGTTTTTGAAGTTCGGTTTGATATGCTTCCGAGAGAGATTCCGAAGAAAACCCGATTTGACCTATCGTTTTGGTTTGAACTAATAGTTCACTTTGGTTATTCGGTTGAGTTTGAAATGATGATGTGTATGATTATGGATACTTACGATGTTATGCCGCGCGTTCGTTGTTACCTCTTTCACCGGATCCCGGCCGGTATGTGATCGTGCGCACTATGATATACTCCGGTGTCATGCCGTGTTATGGTTCACCGAGCCCTCGCTGAGGCCGGGTTCCATTTATATTTGGTGTTATCTCGTGTTTGGCGTTATGATGTGTGACGGGGATACAGAGATTTGAAACTTCCGGTGTTATGCCGTGTTGTGGCGCCGCATAGGTGGCGACCACGTTCGTCCGCCGGGTCCCACTATGGACCGCATATGATATGTGATGATGTATGATGATATGATGAGTCGTTTCTTACCATCATGGTGGCGGGCAAACCCAATGGCGGGCAAACTCCGTCAAAGGGGCAAACCCAACGACGAGGCAAAATTCCACATTGGTTTAGGCAAATCCCACAATCGGTTTAGGCAAATCCCACATTGGTTTAGGCAAATCCCACATCGGTTAATGTTATCTCGTATGACCGATTATGATGTGTACGGTATGAGTATGTATGATTTGTGTGTCGGATGTAAGTACTTTGGTATTTGGGTTTTTATACTACGACTTGACTTCGGTTGTTATTCCATTTTCTCGTATGCTTTTACATACTCAAGACATATTCCGTATCGACCCCTCTTCTTCAGGGGTGCGTTTCATGCCACGCAGTAACCACGGATGAGTAGGTGATGTTAGCGAAGATGTTCATTCGGATTGGCGAGTTCCATTTCTTCCGAATGCCGCCGTCCGAGGCTCTGTATGGTATACGAGATGTTAGTAGAGACTTTGCGAGCAGTGTCGAGTGTATGATATGTCGATCTCGTTTTGTAAGCGGCTATGTAAGCCGGTGTGTTTGTATGCATTACGCTACCGATGTGTTTGGCAAGCGGCTATATAAGCCGAAGTGCTGTTGTGCCTTATATTACAGTTTTCATACGATTGCAGATTTTATTTGATTTGAAAAAAAAAAAACGAAAGGCATGTTTGTTTTCTGAAAAATTTTCATTACGTGCGTATGTTATGTTTTGTGGGCCCAGTATGGTTATGAGTATTACGGTAGTCAGCGGGTTCGCTCGGCCCTAGGTAAGGGTCGGGTGCCCATCATACCCTATCGGAAATTAGGGTGTGACAGTATGTATCTGTAACTAATGATGTAAGTCATGGTAAGATTATGATAAGTCACGATATGTCTATGAATTGAATGTTATTGATGGCAAGTGTATGAAATGCATGGTATGTGTGATAATGTGATTCCACCGTGCCTAATCGGTCGACATGTCACCGCTACGGCGGGTCGCTATGATTCCACCGTGCCTAATCGGCCGACATGTCACCGCTACGGCGGTGTATTCCACCGGCCTAATCGGGCCGGACATGCTATACAATTCCACCGCACCGAGAAAAGGGCGGACATGTCACCACTAGTGGTCGCGCGGGATGGTTACTCGGACGCGGGTAACGATATGATGATGTATGATTGATGTGACAATGCTTGTATGCTATGATAATGTATGTGATATATATATTATGTATAACGCATGTACATGAACCGGTTCATATGTAAAGAGTGTACAAAGTTATATTCTCATCCTACGACTCATGTTTTCCTATCTATGCTCATTTCTCTTCGCCTACATACTCGCACAACTTTCGCATCGACATCCTTTCTTCGGACGCCGTGTTCATGCCCACAGTAGGCAAAGGAGACGGTGCTGATCCCTAGGAGCCAGTAGCTGATTTGTGAGCACTCCATCGTCCGGAGGTGCTATTGATCATTCTTTTGGTACATATTTGGATATTCTTATTTTGGGCACGACGGGGTCCTGTCCCGACCATATGTTTAGTACTCTAGTAGAGGCTCGTAGATACGCATGTGTGGGTAGTATGGTCCCATGGTCTCCATGTATATGTATGTGTAAATGTATATACTATTTTGATAGCCGGAAGGGCTTATGTTTATAAATGTTATTGTATTTCAGAAAAATGACAGCCTTATATGATTACGAGTATATAGTATGAATGATAGCAGATAAGCAGTAATATGAGCGGTGTTCGGTGGTCAACCCCGGATACCCATCACGGCCCGTAGCTCGGGTCGTGACACTAATGCAAGGATATTAGGGAAAAGGAAGAAAGTGAGTAGACAAACAGCAAGGGAATTTTAATACCGGAATAAAAGTGCCACCTCATTGAGAGTGGAAATGCAAACAGAGGGCGAAGTACAATCGGATAATGGCATAAGTATACCCCTAAAGGGGGGAAGCGAGTGCAAGAGATGCAAATATAAGATGAAGACAATCGACACTGGCGCATCTTGGATCCGATGCGGGTCCGGCAGTGGGTGTCCCTTGCCGAGACAAGTTAGTAGGATCCGAAAGCTAGCCAGAGAGGTAAAAGCTAGAATGGTAATTGAGATCGTGACTAAGAGTAAGTATACTTTATACGAGTCATGCAAGGGCAGTTAAAGTCTTCTGAGGAAATGAAGAAGAAATATAATTGGTAGATGAGACTGCATACTATCGCAATAAAGGAAACCCCCTCCGAGACCTTTATAAGACCCTATGAGACTAGTTGAACATTCGAGGACGAATGTTCTAAAGGGGGGAAGGATGTTATATCCCATATTTTGTACGTCGGAATATTTTAAGTTGGTTGCGACAAGTTAAAGACAAGGCTATTTTCCGATTTTGCTCTAATGCACAAGTTGCGTATGAATTTTATTGGATGGAAATATTAAGGAAAATTTGGGGTTAAAAGTTAAATATGGAAGGTTGGCATTTCATGAAAATGGCCTAGGTTGGCCGTGTGATACGTGGGTCTACTTCCCCCCTTGGTTGGCTAAATTTGATTAGTATAAAACTATGAGTGGTACATGTGTACATCATGTATTTGTAGGGGTTAGAAGTGAAAATAATATTTCATGGAAGGGCCTAAGTGACCAAGTGAATTAGTGTGGGCCATGGGCCACATGGATGATTAATATAAGTGTATGAAAGGTGATTCATTAAATCATAATTCATCATCTCTACACCTAGAAATTTCAAGAAACATGAAGAAAAATAAAGAAGGAGCAAATGGCCATAAGGGCTGGCCGAATTCCATGTCCAACATTTGATTAAGAAAAATTATTTTCTTCAAGCTTTTCTACTAATTGGAGGGTCCTCTACAACATGGAGTAGTTGGTGGAGCAAGCAAAGCGTTCATTTTTGCGAAACATAATTCTAGCCGAGGGAGAACTAGGTGGAAAAAGGTATGGTTCAATCTTATTTTTCATGTCTCATGGATGATTTGTGCATGTTGTGATATGTAGAAATGAATGAAATACATGAAAGTATGATGTTGAAGTTGTAGCCGTGTGGTGTAGTGTGGCCGTGAGAATGAGATGTTATGTAGAAGTGAAGAACTAAATTTATTTAGTATGTTTGGATTGTTGTGTTGTGGATTTTATGGTGCTAATGAAAGTTTAATGACTCAAAGCGAAGTTATAGTTATTTGCGGCTTGTTATGGAATTTTATATAGTTTATTGAATTTATGGAAGTAATGGGTTATTAATGTAGTTCATGAATTCGGAAGGAAGAAAATGTGTTGTGTTGTTTCTTTGAACTTGGAGGTTTCGGGTTTCATTATACGGTGGATGGGCTGGTTTGAATACGTTGTGACTTGTCCGAAGTGTTTTGAATTTTGTTAAGTGATCTTGGGTTAGTTTTGAATATGCGAGCATTGATGTCGGCTTGAATGTATGAAGTAAATTGAATGTAAATGAATGTCATCGAATTATGAAGAAAGGAGTTATTAATGTTAGAATGCGTTTGGAATTGCTTATTGATATTGTTGATGTGGTTGTTGGTATTGTTGTTGAATATTTAGCCGAATTGAGTTCTCGGGGTTGACGAATTTATAGGGGAAATGCGCCCAAATTTCTGGCAGTATAAAATGATGGTTTGGAATTGAATCCTTTGGTGCTTATGGCTAATGGTTGATGCTTAATGACGTTGTTGTAGATTTCGAGAAGTCGAGACGTAAGTTTGGACTAGCTTAGGAAGCGGACAAGGTATGTAAAGCTCAGCCTTTCTTTCTTTTGGCATGTCTTAGTTGAAAGTAGGTTATGACACGAATCCCGAGGTAACTCTATTCTTGTGATCCGAGTAGGTTTATGATTCTTATTGGCCTCTTGATATTTGTATCCTTAATGCAGTCAAATTATGGTTCTTATGTCTTTTTTATGTCTAAGTTCTAAAAGTTGCATAAAAGTTTTGTTTTCAAAGGAGTTGTGTTCCTAAAACGATTCCGAAACTACGAACGTCCGTAACTTTCACAGAAAGGCTCGGATCGCTTCGATATGTCCGTGGGGACCGTAGCGTATAATGACCCTAACCTCTATAGGCGGGCTCGGATTGGTTTGATACCCGTCCGTGGGCCCCGAGACTTTCCTTTGCATAGTTGGTGTTTTTCTTTAGAATTTAGCATCCTTATCACCCCGACCCCCGAGTATGATCACTTACTTATCTGCTAAATCTGTAATGAGGATTTGCATGTATATGATCTTGATATGTAACTATGATGGCAAAAGTTCTATTTGATATGTTCCCGAGAAATATTCGGGAGAAACTGGATTTGACTATGACTATTGGCTTGGTTTTTAAATGATAGTCTGTTTTGATGGTTCTATGGAATCTGTGTAAATGTATGAAATTGCATATAGATCCCACGAATCCGCTCGTGCCTACTATTGTTACGTCCTTCGCCGAGTCCCGGGCCGGTTGTTATCGTGCGCACAATCTGAAGTATGATGAGCTTCCGAAGTATGATGAGTTTCTGATATGAAATGACATGTTTCCGAAGTATGATGAGTTTCGATATATGATATGATACGAAGCATGATGAGTTCTGAATTATGATGTGATACGGAGGATGTGTTCGGAGATATGCAAAACTTCCGAAGTATGATGAGTTGTGGCGCCCAAGGCAGGAGGGGCGACCACGTTCCGTCCGTCGGGTCCCATTATGGACCGCGTATGATATATGTGTTTTAATATGCATGATTTATGTTCAGAAGTAAGTATTCTGGCATTCTGATTATTATACATGTTTTATGTAATTCACATATGAAAGAGAGCTATTAATGTTATATTGTCTTCCGGATTGGTTATTGACGTTGCTAGGTTGGTTGTTGTTGTTGTTGTTGTTGATTGATTTGGCCGAGTTAAATTCTCGGGGTGCCTATTTACGGGGAAATACCAAATTTCGTAGAATTAAGGGCTAAATTGGAATTAAATGCCGAAAATGTCTATAGCTAATGTTTGGCATATTATGAATTATTTGTAGACCTTGGGCAGCCCGAGACGTAGGTTGGATTTAGCTTGAGTTTGGATTATATTGGAGAGCGTTTGAGGTATGTAAAGCTTAACTCTTCCTTCTTTGGCATGCCTTAGTTACAAATAGGCTATGACACGAGCCTCGAGGAAATTCTAATCTCGCAATCCGAGCATGTTTATGACTCCTATTCGTTTCTTGGAAATTCGTATGTTGGTATGATGAAATCTTGGCCTTTATGCCTTTGAAATATTTGATTTTCAACTTTTGCACAAAAAGTTTGGTTTTTAAAAGTTCCGTAACTACGAACGCTCGTATCTTTCACAGAAAGGCTCGGATTGCCTCGATATGCTCGTAGGTGATTGTATGATGTATGATAAGTATGTCTTTCATAGGCGGGCCCCACTCGGGTCAACACCCGTCCGTGGGCCCCGCGACTCTCTCTTTTTTGTAATTTCGATGACTTGTGACAAAATATGATATGACTAATA